>NW_028318133.1:350000-650000 GCF_062004578.1 Staurois parvus
TTCCAGGGACAACAGCGGGCTCACGGGGACTCAGCTTTCCAGGGACAACAGCAGGCTCACGGGAACTCAGCTTTCCAGGGACAACAGCAGGCTTATAGGGACTCAGCTTTCCAGGGACAACAGCAGGCTCACTGGGACTCAGCTTTCCAGGGACAACAGCAGGCTCACTGGGACTCAGCTTTCCAGGGACAACAGCAGGCTCATGGGAACTCAGCTTTCCAGGGACAACAGCAGGCTCACGGCGACTCAGCTTTCTAGGGACATCAGCAGGCTCATGGGGACTCAGCTTTCCACGGACAACAGCAGGCTCACGGGGACTCAGCGGGGTCTTGGCTGTGGGGTCTGACCTCAGCTCAGACCTCACACAGCTTTCCAGGGACAAAGAAGTCAGCAGACAGGGTTCAGCTTTCCAGGGACAACAGCAGGCTCACGGGAACTCAGCTTTCCAGGGACAACGGCAGGCTCACGGGGACTCAACTTTCCAGGGACAACAGCAGGCTCACGGGAACTCAGCTTTCCAGAGACAACAGCAGGCTTATGGGGACTCAGCTTTCCAGGGACAACAGCAGGCTTATGGGGACTCAGCTTTCCAGGGACAACAGCAGGCTCATGGGGACTCAGCTTTCCAGGGACAACAGCAGGCTCACAGGGACTCAGTGGGGTCTTGGCTGTGGGGTCTGACCGCAGCTCAGACCTCCCAACAGCTGTTCTCTCTCTCTCTCGTACAGGGGACCAACACAGCGGTACAGCGGTTAGCTTGTCAGGGACACAGCAGGCGTGCAGGGACTTGGCAGGGTCTTGGCTGTGGGGTCTGGCCTCAGCTCAGACCCCGCACAGCACCCTGTCCCGAGCGGGGGATGAACACACAAGCTGGGTCCTGCGCCGGCATTCTTAAGCCGGCGCAGGACGCTTCCCGGTTGCCCCGGCAACGGCCGGCCCAGCATCGGGTTGCCGGGGCAATGAGGCATGCCTCCCTCACTCGGGCCACGCTCAGGGAGCACGGCCTTTGTCTCCGGCGGGCGCAGAGCGCGGGAAGCCTTGTGCCCGCGCTGCGCCCGCCGGGGGGGGGCTCTCGGAGACAGGTCGGCAGCACTGCTCCGGATTCCCCTGGCGGGGGGTCACTTTCCTCCCATCCTGCACAGCCTGTCTTCAAAGGAAGTGGCAGGATGAGAGGACCTGACAAGGGGGGGAAGGAGGGCGAGGTGACACAGAGGGGACAGCAGTCATAAGGGTGTTAAAATATATTGAATACGGCCAAAATTGTAGTATTTCAAATATATGTCAATATATTTGGGAAGAATATTTTTAAAATATATTTCAAATATACTGTATGTCTTTAAAAATACAAATGTACATTTTTGGAATGCATTTACAAATATATGTAAAAATATATTTTAAAATTACTTTTTTATATGTTAAAAAAATCGGAAGAATATATTTAAAAATTATATATTTTTAGAAATATATTTTTTTTAAATATACTCTACATTCCAAAAATGTAGATTTACATTTTTAGAGACATACAGTATATTTGAAATATTTCTCTTATATTTTGTAATATATAAAAAAATGCATTTCAACATAATATATATATATATATATGTGTGTGTGTGTTGAAATATATTTTGAATTATATTGAATACGGCCAAAATTGTGGTATTTCAAATATATGTCAATATATTTGGGAAGAATATTTTTAAAATATATCTCAAATATACTGTATGTCTTTAAGAATACAAATCTAAATTTTTGGAATGCATTTACAAATATATGTAAAAATATATTTTAAAATGACTTTTTTATATGTAAAAAAAAATCTGAAGAATATATTTAAAAATAATATATTTTTTTAAAATATATTCTACATTCCAAAAATGTAGATTTACATTTTTAAAGACATACAGTATATTTGAAATGTATTTTTAAAAATATTTCTCATATATTTTGTAATATATAAAAAAAATGCATTTCAACATACTATATATATATATATATCAAAAGTCAGGGGTCGCTTATACGCCGGTATACGGCATGCTGACACTTGGGGGTTTACTTACTAAAGCTGGAGAGTCCAAAATCAGACTCCCTTCTGCATAGAAACCAATCAGCTTCTAACCTCAGCTTGTTCAATGAAGCTTTGGCAAAGAAACCTGGAAGCTGATTGGTTTCTATGCAGAAGGGAGTCTGATTTTGGACTCTCCAGCTTTAGTAAATAAACCCCTTGGTGTCAGGGCGGCACTTTTTAGGGGGGCGGCACGGTTCCGCTGCCACCCCCCCCTTCCAACGGAAGGGACACTAAGTACAGGGGTGGGCAGGGGCTGCTGTTTATTACCTGGCTCCGGTCCCAGTCCCACGACGATCCAGTCCAGGAAGCGCGGCTGCTCCTTCATTCAGTTCGGCCACTGGATGTTTGCGCGGCTGCTCGGCTCCGCCTCCTCACCGGTGATTGGCCGCCAGAACTGTGGCTCAGGAAAGGCATACAGGCGGCCAATCACCGGCGAGGAGGCGGAGCCGAGCGGCCCAGCGAAAATCGAGTGAAGGAGCGGCCGGTAAGTGTGCCGTGCAGAGGTGCTGCTGCAACCACATATGCTGGCTGCAGCAGCACCATACTAGGATAGAGGTCAGCAAGTGTCATTGGTGTCAGTGGGAGGAATAGTGCCCCATCATTGGTGTCACTGACACCAATGATGGGGCACTATTCCTCCCACTGACACCAACGATGGGGCACTATTCCTCCCACTGACACCAACGATGGGGCATTATTCCTCCCACTAATACCAATGATGGGGCACTATTCCTCCCACTGATACCAATGATGGGGCACTATTGCTCCCACTGACACCAATGATGGGGCACTATTCCTCCCACTGATACCAATGATGGGGCACTATCCCTCCCACTGACACCAATGATGGGGCACTATTCCTCCCACTGACACCAATGATGGGGCACTATTCCTCCCAGTGATACCAATGATGGGGTACTATTACTCCCACTGACACCAATGATGGGGCACTATTCCTCCTACTGATACCAATGATGGGGCACTATTCCTCCCACTGATACCAATGATGGGGCACTATTCCTCCCACTGATACCAATGATGGGGCACTATTCCTGCCACTGATACCAATGATGGGGCACTATTCCTTCCACTGATACCAATGATGGGGCACTATTCCTTCCACTGACACCAATGATGGGGCACTATTCCTCCCACTGTTACCAATGATGGGGCACTATTCCTCCCACTGATACCAATGATGAGCACTATTCCTCCCACTGACACCAATGATGGGACACTATTCCTCCCACTGATACCAATGATGGGGCACTATTCCTCCCACTGATACCAATGATGGGGCACTATTCCTCCCACTGACACCAATGATGGGGCACTATTCCTCCCACTGACACCAATGATGGGGCACTATTCCTCCCACTGACACCAATGATGGGGCACTATTCCTCCCACTGATACCAATGATGGGGCACTATTCCTCCCACTGACACCAATGATGGGGCACTATTCCTCCCACTGATACCAATGATGGGGCACTATTCCTCCCACTGATACCAATGACGGGGCACTATTCCTCCCACTGACACCAATGATGGGGCACTATTCCTCCCACTGACACCAATGATGGGGCACTATTCCTCCCACTGATACCAATGATGGGGCACTATTCCTCCCACTGATACCAATGATGGGGCACTATTCCTCCCACTGACACCAATGATGGGGCACTATTCCTCCCACTGACACCAATGATGGGGCACTATTCCTCCCACTGATACCAATGATGGGACACTATTCCTCCCACTGACACCAATGATGGGGCACTATTCCTCCCACTGATACCAATGATGGGGCACTATTCCTCCCACTGACACCAATGATGGGGCACTATTCCTCCCACTGATACCAATGATGGGACACTATTCCTCCCACTGACACCAATGATGGGGCACTATTCCTCCCACTGATACCAATGATGGGGCACTATTCCTCCCACTGATACCAATGATGGGGCACTATTCCTCCCACTGATACCAATGATGGGACACTATTCCTCCCACTGACACCAATGATGGGGCACGATTCTTCCCACTGGTGTGCATTGGAAGAGGGGTAGTCTTATACGGCGAGTATAGCTCAAACACTATATTTTAACAGGAAACGTAGGGGGTCGTCTTATACGCCGGAAAATACGGTATATATATATGTCAATATATTTGGGAAGAATATTTTTAAAATATATTTCAAACATATTTTTCTTCCATGTGGGCATGTTTGCCACTTTTTTGTTTGCAGGCTTGCTTGAGCCTTATTTAGTAAGTATACCAAAAGGTAGACAATAGCCTTTTACACCGAAAAAAAAACTTTATATCTCATAGGGGACCAATAGTCTCCTTTGTGTAGGGGACCAATAGTTTCCTTTGTGTAGGGGACCAATAGTCTCCTTTGTGTAGGGGACCAATAGTCTCCTTTGTGTAGGTGACCAATAGTCTCCTTTGTGTAGGGGACCAATAGTCTCCTTTGTGTAGGGGACCAATAGTCTCCTTTGTGTAGGGGACCAATAGTCTCCTTTGTGTAGAGGACCAATAGTCCCCTATGTAATATAATGATGCTGTGACAGGTTCTCTTTAACGAGACATCAGGGGTCTATTAGACATCAATGACCTGATATGACCACGTTAGGTCAATGCCCTACTATGGTCATGTGCCCATGTTTACCCATCAATGACAGCTAACTTTCGGTTTCGGCAAACTTGGGTTTGGACCACCCCGAGCCCCAACCCAAGCTCATCACTAATCATTACCAACAGCATGCTTGCCTTTTGACTGTTTCCAGGTCTGCTTGGGACTTATTTGGCAAGTATATCACAAGATAGACAATAACTTTCAAACAGGCATAAGCCACTGACACCATGTATGACCCAATACCATCATCATACATTCAAATAGTCAAATAGACATTTTGCAAAGCCTAGAACATTTATCTTGCTGAAGAATTATTTAAAAAATAAATACAAATTGCACGTGCCTTAAAAAAGAATTTTACAACGTAAACACATTCACTGCTTTTTGTTCCGTTTTGAGAACGAATGCTATCCAATGAAAGCAATATTTAATGGGCTTCACGAAGATCGTGCCCTTTGTGCTGTGTGATACACCAGATGTCTTGCAAAATATTGTCAACAGTCTTGCTTTTCTACATTCTGATCTTCTTTCCTGGTAAGGGATCCCACCACTATCATGTAAAGACTGTTTTTCAGAATCCTAAGAGCGCGGACTGAGAATGTATTCTGTCAAGGCCTTGAATTAGCCCTAATCCAAAGGATTACAAGAAGTCCAACATTCTCCAGGCCCTTCAAAAAAAATGGCAATATAAGGACTTCTTGTGCTTTGGCCAACCTCATTATGTCTCTGTTTTGGGCTACCACCCAATAATGTCTAGTAGTAGTTAGTCACATTCTACTGTTTACTGAAGATATTTTGTAGTTTATCCAAGCCAGTTGAATATGACTGACCATTACAGGATACACCATGACCTGGATAAATGAGAACCTTCACAAACATACCACCCAAAAAATGCAAAAAGAGAAATGGAGCCAGCTGAATATGACTGACCATTGCTGCATACACCATGACCTGGATAAATGAGAACCTTCACAAACAAACCACCCAAAAAATTCAAAAAGAGAAATGGAGCCAGTTGAACATGACTGACCATTACAGGATACACCATGACCTGGATAAATGAGAACCTTCACAAACAAACCACCCAAATAATGCAAAATTAGAAATGGAGCCAGTTGAATATGACTGACCATTACCAGATACACCATGACCTGGATAAATGAGAACCTTCACAAACAAACCACCCAAAAAATTCAAAAAGAGAAATGGAGCCAGTTGAACATGACTGACCATTACCGGATACACCATGACCTGGATAAATGAGAACCTTCACACAAAAAAACACCCAAAAAATGCAAAAATAGAAATAGAGCCAGTTGAATATGACTGACCATTGCTGGATACACCATGACCTGGATAAATGAGAACCTTCACAAACAAACCATCCAAAAAATGCAAAAAAAGAAATGGAGCCAGCTATTCAACTGGCTCCATTTCTCTTTTTGCATTTTTTGGGCCATTGCCGGATACACCATGACCTGGATAAATGAGAACCTTCACAAACATACCACCCAAAAAATGCAAAAAGAGAAATGGAGCCAGCTGAATATGTCTGACCATTACTGGATACACCATGACCTGGATAAATGAGAACCTTCACAAAAAAAACACCCAAAAAATTCAAAAATAGAAATGGAGCCAGTTGAATATGACTGACCATTACAGGATACACCATGACCTGGATAAATGAGAACCTTCACAAACAAACCACCCAAAAAATGCAAAAAGAGAAATGGAGGCACTGGACCTGGAGCTTTGGTTTTCTTTGAATGCAAGTTGATAGTGGTTGTTGTCAAATGGAGCCACTTGGGAGACACAAAGTGGGGGAACAGACTCCCAAAGCGGGCCCCAGCCATCTTGGGGAGTTTAGGTGAATGGAAGGAACCAATCACCAAATGATTATTGAAAGTCTATATATCCTTTATTTTTATTGTATATATCTTCTTTGCTATGAAGAATAAAGGATATATGGACTTCTGATTGATCCTTTTGGCGCTTGGTTCTTTAAATTCACATACCACCCTTAAAGGGATGTAGCAATTCACAAAAAAATGAAGCTGCTCTCAAGACCTCTGCAATCCAGAACTCTAGCTTGTAGGAGTTCACTCCACCAGGGTCCATTTCTCCCATACACCATTTGGCAAAGTCCTGGAACCGCACGCCACTTCCATGTGCATGAACACAGACGTTCCACCCAGGATCCTCCCTCTAAAATATTTCACCCCCTACTGGGGCTTAACCCGAGCAACTACTGATTTTGCTTCATTGGATTTGGTGCAGGTACACAATGGTTTACTCCCATGGCTGATTCAACAACAGCTATCAAGGAGACGGCTGATTCATAGCTTCATCTTGTCTCGGGTTTGAGCACAAGACATGCAACGTCAAGAGGAATGCGAAGGCTGAGCCACCCCCACTCCCTTTTCCCTCATTCCTTGCCTTTGCTTGTCTCGGGAATATGCTCTGAGCTGAGACAAGCTGCCATTAGGAAGCTTCTGTCTCCTTCACAGCTGTTGTCAGGTTGGCCACAGCAGGAGGGGAGGGGAGCAGGTTGGACCTCATAACTAATGTTAGAAAGTACTTAAAAATACGAAGCAAGGCACTACATATGCTTTGTCCCATAGGGAAAAGAACTGATAGATCCTCTTTAAGGAGGAAGGGGCTGCCTCCTGGTACCCTGCTCTCAGTGTAAGCATCTTTATATATATATATAGTATGTACAGTACATACATGTAGCACTCACTCTCGAAAGGTCCCACCGATTTGCTCCAGGTTCCCCTCCCAGGTTACACCCAGTAACAGTCATTCGTTCTTGCTCAATATAAAGTCTAGGGTTGTCTTTTTGATGTTTTATTGCAAACTGAACTTGGATATGATTTGGGGAGCTTTGGAAAACTTAAGTAACACAGCGAAGTAACAAGAGGACACGCTCCACTCTGTCACTACTTATTAGCACAGTCCCTCTAGTAGGAGCCAAAGGAATTGACAGCAATAGGACACTATAAGGGTGGTCCTAATCCAAGCAAGCAATGGTACAGTCACTAGAATCCTAGACTCAGGTCTGTACTCTCAATGTCCCTGGATACTTGGATGCCTCCTTCAATATCAACCAGATATTCACCCATGAGGCCTTCAGACCAGACTCCAAGTGAGACCCCTTGATTAGCTCCAGATACTCTCAGAAAAGTAAGCCCCCCCCCACAGTTTTGCTTAGCTGGGACCAGGGGCGGACTCACAACTCATGGGGCCCCCGGGCAATAGGGGATCATGGGGCCCCTGTGTCCTTGCCTAAACTCAAAAAAGCCTATGAAAAAGGTACCAGGGGCATCTCATGGGGCCCCCTTCTGACCCCGGGCCCTCGGGCAGTGCCTGAGTTTCCAAATGGTCAGTCCGCCCCTGGCTGGGATGTTGATGAGCAAATGTAGAACTTCAGATTTGTTACCTGGAAGGCCCTTCAGACTGGGAATTTCTCCTCTTGGACAAGAACAGGGCAGCTCTAGACCCCAGACTGCTGATCTGCCTTTCCAGCCCACTACATTCTGGAATCCTCAAGAAGGACGGGAAAACAATCAAACCAGCTACCAGTGAGGTCCAAAGCAACCCAAAGCAATCATCCATTGATCCACTGATTGCAGAGGAGCCAAAAGGACTACATTTACCTAACCAACCTGACATCCTATCTAAGAGGGTGTTATGTACACTCCATAGTTGGGAGCTCAGGTAGTTTTGATTCAAGAACCACACTTTTCAGAGGTGCCAGTTTGGTTTACTCGTGAACAGAGTAGACTTCATTATCGGGGCAGCTGTTCACAGCTACAAATCGGCATACCTATGGACTTCCTGGCTTCAAAGTCTTTGGAGAAGTCTCACCTCTTTTGTTTGGTCATTCCAACAAAGGGTTGCCTATCATTGAACAGGAAGATTCTTCCAAAAAGGAAAACATTTGAAGAGAACATCTGTACTCAACAGGCACCTTTGCCTTAATGATCCTATAAAATTTCTTTAAAGGAAAGACCGCTAAAGGAATGACTGGATGGAGCCACAAACGTTGCCGAGAAGTAGAGGACAATTCAGGTGGTTTCCAGAGAAAATCCAAAGGATATTTTGAAAAGGAGGGGGGGAGCAACTTGAGAAGGCTGAATATGGAACTGGCTAAGTGACTTTTGGTTGTTTATTTTGTTCTCCTCGTGTTTTGCAGTAGCAATTCTATTCATTGGCTGTGCAGGCATTTCTGTCTATATAAACAATAGAATTCTGGAGATGAACTCTGAGAGTGAGGGTGTCACGCAGAGGAAAGTAGTCTTGGGAAGTAAAGACTTTGCTTCCTTATGGAATTGGTTTCCAAAATGCAGCACGTGGGCCAGATGCAACACATTGCATGACTTTATCTGGGCCCTTGGGGCACTATTCCTCCCACTGATACCAATGATGGGGCACTATTCCTCCCACTGACACCAATGATGAGCAACTATGCCTTCCACTGATACCAATGATGGGACACTATTCCTCCACTGATACCAATGATGAGGCACTATTCCTCCCACTGTTACCAATGACGGGGCACTATTCCTCCCACTGACACCAATGATGGGGCACTATTCCTCCCACTGACACCAATGATGGGGCACTATTCCTCCCACTGATACCAATGATGGGGCACTATGACTCCCACTGATACCAATGATGGGGCACTATGACTCCCACTGATACCAATGATGGGGCACTAATCCTCCCACTGACACCAATGATGGGGCACTATTCCTCCCACTGACACTAATGATGGGGCACTATTCCTCCCACTGATACCAATGATGGGGCACTATTCCTCCCACTGACACCAATGATGGGGCACTATTCCTCCCACTGACACCAATGATGGAGCACTATTCCTCCCACTGACACCAATGATGGAGCACTATTCCTCCCACTGATACCAATGATGGGGCTCTATTCCTTTCACTTATACCAATGATGGGGCTCTATTCCTTTCACTTATACCAATGATGGGGCACTATTCCTCCCACTGACACCAATGATGAGCCACTATGCCTTCCACTGATACCAATGATGGGACACTATTCCTCCACTGATACCAATGATGAGGCACTATTCCTCCCACTGTTACCAATGACGGGGCACTATTCCTCCCACTGACACCAATGATGGGGCACTATTCCTCCCACTGACACCAATGATGGGACACTATTCCTCCCACTGATACCAATAATGGGACACTATTCCTCCCACTGACACCAATGATGGGCACTATTCCTTCTCCTTATACCAATGATGGGGCACTATTACTCCCCCTAATACCAATGATGGGGCACTATTCCTTCCACTGACACCAATGATCGGCCACTATGCCTCCCACTGATACCAATGATGGGACACTATTCCTCCCACTGACACCAATGATGGGGCACTATTCCTCCCACTGATACCAATGATGGGGCACTATTCCTCCCACTGATACCAATGATGGGGCACTATTCCTCCCACTGACACCAATGATGGGGCACTATTCCTCCCACTGATACCAATGATGAGGCACTATTCCTCCCACTGATACCAATGATGGGGCACTATTCCTCCCACTGATACCAATGATGGGGCACTATTCCTCTCACTGACACCAATGATGGGGCACTATTCCTCCCACTGATACCAATGATGGGGCACTATTCCTCCCACTGACACCAAAGATGGGGCACTATTCCTCCACATATACCAATGATGGGGCACTATTCCTCCCACTGACACCAATGATGGGGCACTATTCCTCTACAGATACCAATGATGGGGCACTATTCCTCCCACTGATACCAGTAATGGGGCACTATTCCTCCCACTGATACCAATGATGGGGCACTATTCCTCCCACTGACACCAACGATGGGGCACTATTCCTCCACTGATACCAATGATGGGACACTATTCCTCCCACTGATACCAGTAATGGGGCACTATTCCTCCCACTGATACCAATGATGGGGCACTATTCCTCCCACTGATACCAATGATGGGGCACTATTCCTCCCACTGATACCAATGATGGGGCACTATTCCTCTCACTGACACCAACGATGGGGCACTATTCCTCCACTGATACCAATGATGGGAAACTATTCCTCCCACTGATACCAATGATGGGGCACTATTCCTCCCACTGACACCAATGATGGGGCACGATTCCTCCCACTGACACCAATGATGGGGCACTATTCCTCCCACTGACACCAATGATGGGGCACTATTCCTCCCACTGATACCAATGATGGGACACTATTCCTCTCACTGACACCAATGATGGGGCACTATTCCTCCACTGATACCAATGATGGGACACTATTCCTCCCACTGATACCAATGATGGGGCACTATTCCTCCCACCAGGGACAGACTGACAACTCATGGGGCCCCCGGGCAATAGGGGATCATGGGGCCCCTGTGTCCTTGCCCAAACTCAAAAAAGCCTATGAAAAAGGTACCAGGGGCATCTCATGGGGCCCCCTACTGACCCCGGGCCCTCGGGCAGTGTCTGAGTTTCCAAATGGTCAGTCCACCCCTGCCTCCCACTGATACCAATGATTGGACACTATTCCTCCCACTGATACCAATGATGGGACACTATTCCTCCCACTGACACCAATGATGGGGCACTATTCTTCCCACTGACACCAATGATGGGACACTATTCCTTTCACTAACACCAACAGTGGGGCATCATTCTTACCCATTGACACCAATAATGGAGCGCTATACCCCTACTGATAACAATGATGGGGCACTATTCCTCCCACTGATACCAATGATGGGGCACTATTCCACCCACTGATACCAATGATGGGGCACTATTCCTCCCACTGACACCAATAAAGGGGCACTATTCCTCCCACTGACACCAATGATGGGACACTATTCCTCCCATTGACACCAATGATGGGGCACTATTCCTCCCACTGATACCAATGATGGGGCACTATTCCTACCACTGACACCAATGATGGGACACTATTCCTCCCACTGACACCAATGATGGGGAACTATTCCTCCCACTGATACCAATGATGGGGCACTATTCCTCCCACTGACACCAATGATGGGGCACTATTCCTCCACTGACACCAATGATGGGACACTATTCCTCCCACTGATACCAATGATGGGGCACTATTCCTCCCACTGATACCAATGATGGGGCACTATTCCTCCCACTGATACCAATGATGGGGCACTATTCCTAACACTGATACCAATGATGGGGCACTATTCCTCCCACTGATACCAATGATGGGACACTATTCCTCCCACTGATACCAGTGATGGGGCACTATTCCTCCACTGACACCAATGATGGGACACTATTCCTCCCACTGATACCAATGATGGGGCACTATTCCTCCCACTGATACCAGTGATGGGGCACTATTCCTCCACTGACACCAATGATGGGACACTATTCCTCCCACTGACACCAATGATGGGGCACTATTCCTCCCACTGTCACCAATGATGGGGCACTATTCCTCCCACTGACACCAATGTTGGGGCACTATTCCTCCCACTGATACCAATGATGGGGCACTATTCCTCCCACTGATACCAATGATGGGGCACTATTCCTCCCACTGATACCAATGATGGGGCACTATTCCGCCCACTGACACCAATGATGGGGCATTATTCCTCCCACTAATACCAATGATGGGGCACTATTCCTCCCACTGATACCAATGATGTGGCACTATTCCTCCCACTGACACCAATGACGGGGCACTATTCCTCCCACTGATACCAATGATGGGGCACTATTCCTCCCACTGATACCAATGATGTGGCACTATTCCTCCCACTGACACCAATGACGGGGCACTATTCCTCCCACTGACAATAAGTGAAAGTGCCAGGACTGGAAGAGGGTGAAAGTGTCCAGACTGGAAGGGGGTGAAAGTGTCCGGACTGGAAGGGAGTGAAAGTGTCCGGACTGGAAGGGGGTGAAAGTGTCTGGACCGGAAGGAGGTGAAAGCGCCTGGACCGGAAGGGGGTGAAAGTGTCCGGACTGGAAGGGGGGTGAAAGCTTTCGGACTGGAAGGGGGGTGAAAGTGTCCGGACTGGAAGGGGGGTGAAAGTGTCCGGACTGGAAGGGGGGTGAAAGTGTCCGCACTGGAAGGGGATGAAAGGGTCCAGACTGGAAGGGGGTGAAAGTGTCTGGATTGGAAGGGGATGAAAATGTCCGGACTGGAAGAGGGTGAAAGTGTCCGGACTGGAAGGGGGGTCAAAGTGTCCGGACTGGAAGGGGGGGAAAGAGTCTGGACTGAAAGGAGGTGAAAGCGTCCGGACTGGAAGGGGGGGAAAGTGTCCGGACTGGAAGGGGGGTGAAAGTGTCCGGACTGGAAGGGGGTGAAAGTGTCTGGACTGGAAGGGGGGAAAACGTCCGGACTGGAAGGGGGTGAAAGTGTCCAGACTGGAAGGGGGGGAAAGTGTCTGGGCTGGAAGGGGGTGAAAGTGTCTGGGCTGGAAGGGGGTGAAAGTGTCTGGGCTGGAAGGGGGGTGAAAGTGACCGGACTTGAAGTGGTTAAAAAATAAAATACTGCTCAGTGCGGTTTAGTATTTCCGACACTCTTCAAGGAATATTTATTATCCAGCCTTTCCGTCTCTGAGGAGGTTTTATCCCCTGGCAGGAAGGAGACGGGTAAATCTAGATGAAGGTTTTTCCAAACCAAATCCATTTTCCATTAATACCGGACGGGTGAGAAAGAATAAAATATTTCTGCATTCAGACGGATAAGGGGAACCAATTCGATTTGTTCCTCAGTCTGACTTTTTTTTTTTTTTTTTCCAACAAGAGTCTTTTATTATATTGAATTATATTATATTATAATTATTATTATATTTTATTTTTAAGAAATGCTAAATTTTTTTTAAATTATATTTTAGGGTATTCAATAAGTAACAGCGTGCTGCGGCAATTTTGGTCACGTAAAAAAATCCTAATCTCTGCTAATTATATGACAAATTATAATTTAGCCCCAAGGCTTGTTCGCTTGTTCGTCGGAGGGACTCCATTATCCAGATCGTTCTTGGAATTCTATCTGTTGGCGGGTGCCATAGACATGAATGGGGCCGCCTCTATCTCTTGTGCACCAATGCATTTAATATGTAGATGGCGGAGCTGGATCCCCGTCATGTGACCAATGCACCAGCCAATCACAGTGGTCAGGTGACTGGCCAATCCTAACCATCCCACCCCTCAATGTTCAGAATTTTTTAAAAGGAAGGGGTGGGTGGGAAAGGGTTAATGACGTATCTGAACTATCCGACAAAATGCAAAGTCATCCTCTCCTTATCATAGCCTGCCAGCTTCCTCCTACGGACCGTCACATCTACAACACCAGACACATCGTATCCATCGCGCTGCGCTACTTACAGTCAGTGACACCAAAGTTACTATGAAAGGAGGTCAAATCTGCCACATTGTGATACATGAAAAGGAGCTCCTAGTCTACCAGCATTTCTGCTTTGTTATAAAGAAGTGCTCTCCGAACTGTGGCCCGGGGGGGCCAGAGGCGGTCCTTTGCTTTCCATTATTCGGCCCTCAGGACGCTTACCTCCAACTGAAACTAATGGTGGGCATTATTCCTCCCACTGACACCAATGATGGGGCACTATTCCTCCCACTGATACCAATGATGGGGCACTATTCCTCCCACTGATACCAATGATGGGGCATTATTCCTCCCACTGACACCAATGATGGGGCACTATTCCTCCCACTGATACCAATGATGGGGCACTATTCCTCCCACTGACACCAATGATTGGGCACTATTCCTCCCACTGACACCAAAGATGGGGCACTATTCCTTTCACTGACACCAATGATGGGGCACTATTCCTTTCACTGACACAAAATATGGAGCACTATTCATTTCACTGACACCACAAATGGGGCACTATTCCTCCCACTGAAACCAATGATGGGGCACTATTCCTTTCACTGACACCAAAGATGGGGCACTATTCATTTCACTGACACCACAAATGGGGCACTATTCCTCCCACTGACACCAATGATGGGGCACTATTCCTTTCACTGACACCAATGATGGGGCACTATTCATTTCACTGACACCACAAATGGGGCACTATTCATTTCACTGACACCAAAGATGGGGCACTATTCATTTCACTGACACCAAAGATGGGGCACTATTCATTTCACTGACACCACAAATGGGGCACTATTCATTTCATTGACACCAAAGATGGGGCACTATTCCTTTCACTGACACCAATGATGGGGCACTATTCCTCCCACTGATACCAATGATGGGGCACTATTCCTCCCACTGACACCAATGATGGGGCACTATTCCTCCCACTGACACCAATGATGGGGCACTATTCCTCCCACTGATACCAATGATGGGGCACTATTCCTCCCACTGACACCAATGATGGGGCACTATTCCTTCCACTGACACCAATGATGGGGCACTATTCCTTCCACTGACACCAATGATGGGGCAATATTCCTCCCACTGATACCAATGAGGGGGCACTATTCCTCCCACTGACACCAATGATGGGGCACAATTCCTCCCACTGATACCAATGATGGGGCACTATTCCTCCCACTGACACCAATGATGGGGCACTATTCCTTCCACTGACACCAATGATGGGGCACTATTCCTCCCACTGACACCAATGATGGGGCACTATTCCTCCCACTGGTACCAATGATGGGGCACTATTCCTCCCACTGATACCAATGATGGGGCACTATTCCTCCCACTGACACCAATGATGAGGCACTATTCCTGCCACTGATACCAATGATGGGGCACTATTCCTCCCACTGACACCAATGATGGGGCATTATTCCTGCCACTAACACCAATGATGGGGACACTATTCCTCCCACTGATACCAATGATGGGGCACTATTCCTCCCACTGACACCAATGATGAGGCACTATTCCTCCCACTGACACCAATGATGGGGCACTATTCCTGCCACTAACACCAATGATGGGACACTATTCCTCCCACTGATACCAATGATGGGACACTATTCCTCCCACTGACACCAATGATGAGGCACTATTCCTCCCACTGACACCAATGATGGGGCACAATTCCTGCCACTAACACCAATGATGGGACACTATTCCTCCCACAGATACCAATGATGGGGCACTATTCCTCCCACTGATACCAATGATGGGGCACTATTCCTCCCACTGACACCAATGATGGGGCACTATTCCTCCCACTGATACCAATGATGGGACACTATTCCTCCCACTGACACCAATGATGGGGCACTATTCCTCCCACTGATACCAATGATGGGGCACTATTCCTCCCACTGATACCAATGAAGGGGTCATCTCTGCACTCAGTCTGGTCTCTCTATGTCAAGTTTGTATGCAACACACCTGATTGGCTCCCAGTTCAGCCCCGCCCTCTCCCAGCCCTGCTGTGAAAGAGGTTCTCAATAGGCTGATGCCAAGTCAGACTCAAGTGCATACACTAGCTGCAAAAATATGTTGAATTATTATTTCACCCAACTGAATTCATTTATGTCTTTTCTTTTTCTGCATGAGCTTCAGATTTAGGGCATAAAAACAGCTAATTGATTTGCGTTTTTACTGCCCATCCCCCCCGTAAGCTGCAAACAGGGGCGGACTGACCACTCATGGGGCCCCCGGGCAATAGGGGATCATGGGGCCCCTGTGTCCAAACTCAAAAAAGCCTATGAAAAAGGTACCAGGGGCATCTCATGGGGCCCCCTACCAGGGGCGGACTGACAACTCATGGGGCCCCCGGGCAATAGGGGATCATGGGGCCCCTGTGTCCTTGCCCAAACTCAAAAAAGCTTATGAAAAAGGTACCAGGGGCATCTCATGGGGCCCCCTACTGACCCCGGGCCCTCGGGCAGTGCCCGAGTTTCCAAATGATCAGTCCGCCCCTGGCTGCAAAGCTAGCAGAAGGAGACAGTGACATATCACGGTTGCAGAGGCGTCTGTGACCAAACCCCGATGGTCGAAACGCATCAGCAGACGCGGCTAGCGCAGTGCTGAGGCCACTCCACACATACACCATGTTGGACCCCCGGGGGCCGCTCCCCCTTCTCATCCCAGGCTCAGTTTGTCAAACATACCGAAAAACAGGTTCTGAGTTTACATTGGAAGGGAAGTTTTATTCTGAAGCCACCCAAGACTCCTCGTACTTGACGGACGACAAATCGGCTTCAGCTTTCGCAACATCTGGAACGTATTTCCTGCCAAAACCCTCCCCCCCCCCTCCTCTGCAACTGTCTTCTGCAAATAACATTCCAGCATAGGATGGGAGAATTCTGCTACTTGCAGCGCGCTAAATCAGAGCCACCGCTTTCTATATACAGGGGCGGACTGACCATTCCCGAGGGCCCGGGGTCAGTAGGGGGCCCCAGGAAATGCCCCTGGTACCTTTTATAGGCTTTTTTTGAGTGCGGGTGAGGACACAGGGGCCCCATGATCCCCTATTGCCCGGGGGGCCCCATTAGTTGTCAGTCCGCCCCTGAGTGTGAATTATATTTATTTATTTATTTCAGGTATTGGTACTTATATAGCGCCCAGGGGCGGACTGACCATTTGGAAACTCGGGCACTGCCCGAGGGCCTGGGGTCAGTAGGGGGCCCCATGAGATGCCCTTGGTACCTTTTTCATAGGCTTTTTTGAGTTTGGGCAAGGACACAGGGGCCCCATGATCCCCTATTGCCCAGGGGCCCCATGAGCTGTCAGTTCACCCCTGATAGCGCCATCAACTTACGCTGCGCTTTACATATATATTGTACATTCACATCAGTCCCCGCCCCCACGGGGCGTACAATCTAAGGTCCCCAACTCACATTCATACATACACATACTAGGGCCAATTTAGACAGGAGCCAATTCACCTACCAGCATGTCTTTGAAGTGTGGGAGGAAACCGGAGTACCCAGAGGAAACCCACGCAGGCACATTATACATATAATTATATAAAAATAGATCTAAAATACATTCTAAAATAAATACATAAATAAATAAAAACATTAATTAATTAATTACTAATATATATATATATATATATATATATATATATAAATCATATTTTATATATACAGCACCGTGTAAAAGTTTTAGGCAGTTGTAAAAAAAATGCTGTAAATGAAGAATTCTTTCATGAATAGGAGCGTTAATAGTTTATTTGTTATCAATTAACAAAATAAAACGTGAATTAACAGAAAGAGAACTCCACATTGAATCAATATTTGGTGTGACCGCCCAATATATATACTGTATATATATATATATTTTTTTGTTATTTTATATATATATATATATATATATAAATATATAAATAATTTTTATTTATTTATTTTTTTTATTTTAAATCATATTTTATATATATAGTACCATGCAAAGGTTTTAGGCAGTTGTAAAAAAAATGCTGTAAATGAAGAATTCTTTCAGGAATTTTTATCAATTAACAAAATAAAACATGAGAGAACTCCACATTGAATCAATATTTGGTGTGACCGCCCAATATATATACTGTGTATATATATATATATATATATATATATATATTTATTTATTTATTTATTTAAATATATATATAAATAAAATATTATATATATATATATATATATATATATATATATATATATATATATATATACATATATATATAAAATATATATATAATTTTTATTTATTTGTTTATTAATTTTAAATCATATTTTATATATACAGTACCGTGTAAAAGTTTTAGGCAGTTGTAAAAAAAAATGCTGTAAATGAAGAATTCTTTCATGAATAGGAGTGTTAATAATTTATTTTTAACAATTAACAAGATAAAACGTGAATTACCAGAAGAGAACTCCACATTGAGTCAATATTTGGTGTGATCGCCCTTTGCCTTCTTCAAAGTATATATGTATATATATATATATATTTTTTTTTTTAATCATATTTTATATATCCAGTACCATGCAAAAGCTTTAGGCAGTTGTAAAAAAAATCTGTAAATGAAGAATTCTTTCATGAATAGGAGTGTTAATAGTTTATTTTGATCAATTAACAAAAATAAACGTGAATTAACAGAAGAGAACTCCATTTTGAATCAATTTTTGGTGTGACAGCCCTTTGCCTTCTTCGAAGTATATATATATTTATTTATTTATTTATTTTTATCATATTAAAGAAAAATATATAGATATATATATAAAATATATATATTTAAAAAACAATATATATATATATATATATATATATTTATTTATTTTTTATCATATTTTGAACTTCAGCAAGTCGGCTTCACCATGTCTACAGTAGATGTCTAAATGCATTGAGTTGCTGCCGTGTGACTTGCACAGGAACCGTAGCGCCTTCGTGTGCGAATCACATGTGATTTGTGTGCGGTGTGTTCAGAGCCATACATTTTGTATGGCTCTAATCGCACCGCGCCCGCACCAAAAACGTGCAGGACCCCTTTTTTGTGTCCGCGCTAGAATCGGATCGCATTGGGTACTCACACTTATGCAATCCGATTCTGCACATCGCACAGCGTTTTGTGGACCGATTTTGGGGTGTTGTTAACTTAACATACACACCCGCAGCGGTTCGCATGAATTGGGTGCGGATCTGATGTGGTGCGGAATTTGCACAGAAAACGCTGCAAATTCCGCACCGCATCAGTGTGAACCTGGGCTGAATGTGAAGAGCCCTATCTCTCCAGCGCCTGAAAAGGAGTTAATGCCAGGAAGAGGCCAGGGGGTCCAATGTGTTGATAGCCTTTTGGATAAATTCTTGGTGACTTAGCCCTCCTCAGAATTCATCAAAACTGAAAAAGAAGTGCACAGGTGGCGCAAACACCTAGTCAGGGGCGGACTGACAACTCATGGGGCAATAGGGGATAATGGGGCCCCTGTGTCCTTGCCAAAACTCAAAAAAAGCCTAGGGGCATCTCATGGGGCCCCCTACTGACCCGGGCCCTCAGGCAGTGCCCGAGTTTCCAAATGGTCAGTCCGCCCCTGCACCTAGCGCATTTTTTTCATCATCATTTTTCAATATATATATATATAATTTTTATTATTCATCATCCCTTTTTTTGTTTTTTTTTTTCCTTTTTCCATCCAGTTTTTCACTTTTCATCCACCAGGCTTTGTCTTATTGGCCGAGAGTCGCCAGGTGCCACTCTCCCTACAGATGGGTGCGCTCCAGCGGCCCTCTTCCGTCCACACACGATGATGTCATTTCGGTGAGTCATATCCGGCCTATGGAACGCACGACCGACTTGGCGTGCTCTCCAGCGGCCATTTGTTCATTCACAGGCCAGCTCCCCACCATATCCAGGTACCACCCCCCCCCCCCCAGAAGAAGGGACCTAGTGAGCAGAGGCAGACTGACCCAGGAGAGGCTCCTGGGAGGATGGAGCAGGATGGACTAGCAGAGAACAAGAGAGCCCGGGGAGGAGGACACTTCCAGAACCAATGAACCAGCGAGAGAACTAATGGCAAGGGTATGCATCAGTTTGGCTGAAGGAGGGTGGCTGCGGGGCCAGGGTGGGGCGGGTTGGTGGAAAGTGGTGGTGGCGGGGCTGGGGGGGCAGGGGGTAAGTGGCGGGGCCCTAATTTTAGTGTTGCCTGGTGCAGCACAACAACTAAATACACCACTGGATATATATATATATTAGAGCATCATCACTTGTCGGCTTCAGCTCTGAGGAAGGGGCTACGTCCCCGAAACGCGTAGTCGGACACTCTGCCATCATTGTGGGCCAGCCTTGTGACATTTAAGCTTTTTCATATACTCAATTTTACGGTACATTTTTTCATCTTTTTTCTTTTCAAATAAACCTTGGATAATGCACTAGGTGTTTGCGCCACCTGTGTGCTTCTTTTCCTGACTTTGAACGTGGCATGGTTGTTGGTGGCAGACGGGCTGGCCTGAGTATTGCAAAAACTGCTGATCTACTGGGATTTTCACGCACAACCATCTGTAGGGTTTACAGTGAATGGCCTGAAAAAGAGAGAATATCCAGTTGAGCGGCAGTTGTGTGGAGGGAAATTCCTTGTTGATGTCCTGCTGGAACAGGAAAAGGGCCTTCACCAAATTGTTACCACAAGGTTGGAAGAGAACAATGGTCTAAAATGTCTTTGTATGCTGTAGTATTAATAGTAGTACTCATGTTGGAGAAGACAGACTTGCTGCTGTTGTTCCAGTTTTTCCCAATGATGTTCAGTAGGGTTGAGGTCAGGGTTCTAAAAAGGACACTCAAGTATCTCCACATCAAAATGGTCAAACCATGTCTTTATGGAGATGAATACCTTTGGGATCAGATCTTCCTATCCAACATCAGTACCTGACCTCAACCCTACTGAATATCTTTGGAATCAGGTCGTCCTATCCAACATATCTGACCTCTACTCTACTGAACAATCTTGGTATGAATTTGTACACAGGGACACAATCCTACTGGAGCAGGAAAAGGGCCTTCACCAAACTGTTACCACAAGGTTGGAAGAGAGCAATTGTCTAAAACAGGGGTGGACTGACAACTCATGATCATGGGGCCCCTGTGTCCGTGCCCAAATTCAAAAAGGCCTATGTAAAAGGTACCAGGGGCATCTCATGGGGTCCCCTACTGACCCCGGGCAGTGCCCGAGTTTCCAAATGGTCAGTCCGCCCCTGGTCCAAAATGTCTTTGTATGCTGTACTATTAATAGTAGTACTCATGTTGGAGAAGACAGACTTGCTGCTGTTGTTCCAGTTCGTCCCAATGATGTTCAGTAGGGTTGAGGTCAGGGCTCTAAAAAGGACACTCAAGTATCTCTACATCAAAATGGTCAAACCATGTCTTTATGGAGATGGCTTCGTACACAGGGACACAGTCCTACTGGAACAGGAAAAGGGCCTTCACCAAACTGTTACCACAAGGTTGGAAGAGAACAATTGTCTAAAATGTCTTTGTATGCTGTAGTACAGGCATGTCCAAAGTCCGGCCCGCGGGCCAATTGCGGCCAGCGTTCCGGACTGAAACGGCCCCACAGGTGAGCTACCCAAATATATAACTTACGGCCCCTGGTAGTGATTCCCTGAAAGCTACTGAGGACTCCAGCGATCTCTAGCTGCGGCACTTGACATCATCAGCTGGCGCAGGAAGGAGAGCCCAAATCTCGCGACGTCCGAGATCTCGTGAGATTTGGGCTTTCCTTCTCTGTGTGCCAGCTGATGACGTCAATTCCCGCTCGACAGATCCCTGGAGTCCTCAGTGGCGTTCGCAGAATCACTAGTGGAGGGCCGTAAGTTATATATTGGGCAGCTCATCTGTGGGGTCCGGAACGTGGGCCGAGGGATCCCAGGTGGTGCGCAGGGAATTACTACTGGGGCTACCATTTATCAATTTGGGCTATAATGGATTGGTGCTCAGGATCGCTTGACGTCATCAGACAGTGCAAGGAGAAACAAAGCCCAAATCTCGCGACCTCCGAGATCTCGCGAGATTTGGGCTTTCCTTCTCCCTGTGCTGGCTGATGACGTCCAGTCCAACGGCAAAAGAGTGCTGAGCCTCCACACAAAGCCACAAGGGCCACCATTAAGGCAGAATATTAAAAGAAGTAAAAAAAACACAGACAACACACTGACAGGCAGGCCGGGCTGTGCTCAGGATACATTAAAGCAGACAAGGGAGCATATAGGAATCTGGTAGCAAGCTGTAATACCCTTCATTAACCCCTGACATTTTTTGAACTTAAAAGTTGACAGACAACCTTCATACTTTGTGTAATGTACTTTCTAATGTTCCTGACATATTTCAGCTTCCTGTTTTTTTTTAGATTAAAGGCAGAGTGATTTAACACCTGTTTAGATTTGTCATCCAAGTCACAAAATGAAAAGTATGCCGTTTTCAATAAACTTTTGCATAAAATAGTTAATTTGCATTTAATTTTAATGGTTCATCAGAATGTTGGGCAAAATGGTCGGCCCTCGCACATGTTCACTTCATCAAATCTGGCACTCTTCCAAAAAAGTTTGGACACCCCTGCTGTAGTATTAATAGTAGTCATCACTGGAAACACCTGAACTCCGTTATTTGGAATGGCCTCCAATTCATACCAAGATTGTTCAGTAGGGTTGAGGTCAGGTACTGATGTTGGATAGGAAGATCTGATTCCAAAGGTATTTAGTAAGGTTGAGGTCAGGGCTCTGTAGAGGATACTGGTTCCTTCACATCAAACTCCCCAAACAATGCCTTTATAAAGCTGGCTTTGTATACAGGGACGCAGTCCTGCTGGAACAGAAAAGGGCCTTCACCAAACTGTTACCACGAGGTTGGAAGAGAGCAATTGTCTAAAATGTCTTTGTATGCTGTAGTATTAATAGTAGTCATCACTGGAAACACCTGAACTCCGTTATTTGGAATGGCCTCCAATTCATACCAAGATTGTTCAGTAGGGTTGAGGTCAGGTACTGATGTTGGATAGGAAGATCTGATCCCAAAGGTATTTAGTAAGGTTGAGGTCAGGGCTCTGTAGAGGACACTCAAGTTCCTCCACATCAAACTCCCCAAACTATGCCTTTATAAAGCTGGCTTTGTACACAGGGACATAGTCCTGCTGGAACAGGAAAAGGGCCTTCACCAAACTGTTACCACGAGGTTGGAAGAGAGCAATTGTCTAAAATGTCTTTGTATGCTGTAGTATTAATAGTAGTCTTCACTGGAAATACCTGAACTCCATTATTTGGAATGGCCTCCACTTCATACCAAGATTGTTCAGTAGGGTTGAGGTCAGGCACTGATGTTGAATAGGACGACCTGATTCCAAAGGTATTTAGTAAGGTTGAGGTCAGGGCTCTGTAGAGGACACTCAAGTTCCTCCACATCAAACTCCCCAAACCATGCCTTTATAAAGCTGGCTTTGTATACAAGGAGATAGTCATGGTGGAACAGGAAAAGGGCCTTCACCAAACTGTTACCACAAGGTTGGAAGAGAACAATTGTCTAAAATGTCTTTGTATGCTGCAGTATTAATAGTAGTACTCATGTTGGAGAAGCCAGACTTGCTGCTGTTGTTCCAGTTTGTCCCAATGATGTTCAGTAGGGTTGAGATCAGGGCTCTAAAAAGGACACTCAAGTATCTCCACATCAAAATGGTCAAACCATGTCTTTATGGAGATGGATTTGTACACAGGGACACAGTCCTACTGGAACAGGAAAAGAGCCTTCAGCAAACTGTTACCACAAGGTTGGAAGAGAGCAATTGTCTAAAATGTCTTTGTATGCTGTAGTATTAATAGTAGTCATCACTGGAAACGCCTGAACTCCATTATTTGGAATGGCCTCCACTTCATACCAAGATTGTTCAGTAGGGTTGAGGTCAGGTACTGATGTTGGATAGGAAGACCTGATTGCAAAGGTATTCAGTAAGGTTGAGGTGAGCCTGTGTGAATTTCCTGTTCTTGGCTGACAGGAGCGGCACCCGGTGTGCTCTTCTGCTGCTGTAGCCCATCTGCTTCAAGGCTGGATGTGTTCTGTGTTCAGAGATGGTATTCTGCACACCTTGGTTGTAACAAGGGGTTATTGGTGTTACTGTTGCCTTTCTATCATCTGGAACCAGTCTGCCCATTCTCCTCTGACCTCTGAGATCAACAAGGCATTTCCGTCCACGTAACTGCTGCTCAGTGGATATTTTCTCTTTTTCGGACCATTCTCTGTAAGCCCTACAGATGGTTGTGCGTGAAAATCCCAAAGCAGTCCGGGGTTTCAGGATGTGCTGTTCAAGCTCTTTTGAAGAAGCGCAAAGAAACGGGCAACGTTGAGGACCAGGACCGTAGACGCAGTGGTTGTCCAAGTATGAAACACACATCATGCTTACTTCCCTTCCACATGGGAAGATGTCCAGCAGTGCCATCAGCACAGAACTGGTGGAAACCAGTGGGAAGCATTTACAGCATTTTTTTTTACAACTGCCTAAAACATTTGCATGGTACTGTATATATAAAATATGATTAAAAAAAAAAAAAAATATATATATATATATATATATATATATATATATATATATATACTGTATATATATATATATATATATATATATAAAAACAAAAATAAATAAATATATTATATATATATATATATATATATATATACACACACACATTTTATATATATATATATATATATATATATATATATAATACATATCATTTTTTTATCATATTTTGTATATACGGTACCATGAAAAAGTTTTATATATATATATATATATATATACCTAATAAAAATAAATAATATCTTAATATAATAATAATTCTAAGCAATAAAACAGTTACAGAATAATTAAAGGACAAGTGGCGGGGGTGAGGTTCAGTTCGCAGCATTCTAACATGTGGCTGAGAAAATGCTAGCACGCGGCGATGCCTGCTATAACTGTAACAGGGCGACGCGGGGCAGGATATCGTATGCCTTCCTAACAAGGGATGGAATGTCACAGAATCTCCAGGCAGATTCTACAAAGCTGAGAGCTGTAATGTAATCCAATGTTTAAAGCTCATCTCCAAGCAGATACACAAAAAAAAAGACACACATTAATGCCGTTCTGTACTCATTAATACATTATGAAAGTCCAACTATGAGAAATTAAAAAAAAAGAGAAACAAAAAAAAAATTAGGACCCCGAGCTAGCTAGCAAAATTAAAGAGCAGGCCAGCCTACAATACTTATCTTTAATCTGGAGCTGACCCCTGCGGTGCTTCTTTTGTACCACTAGATGTCCTCTTCTTCCTGATTGAATGACACCCAGCATACTGCTATGAATGAAGAGTGTCACAGCCCCGCCCACTCAGACAACAGCACTGTTCATTCCTACCATATTCATGCAGGCCACTTCTTTAGGGGCCATCCAATGCTGGTGAAGAAGAGGAGCCTTCGTGTCATGTGACCAGCAAGAAGACATCGAAAATAAATTAAGTATAGTAAAGAAAAAAATACTATAGAGCAGCGGTCTCCAAACTGCATCCCAAGGGCCAGATCTAGCCCTTTAGTTGCTTTTATCTGGCCCTTGGGGCACTATTTCATCCACTAATACCAACAATGGGGTATAATCCCCCCCCTCCCCACTGACACCAATGAAGGGGCACAATTCCTCCAGATAACATCAAGGATGGGACACAATTTCTCCCAATGATACCAACAATGGGGCTCACTGACACCAACAATGGAGTACAATTCCTCCCACTGATACCAATGATAGGGCACTATTCCTCCCACTGATACCAACAATGGGGCTCGCTGACACCAACAATGGAGTACAATTCCTCCCACTGACACCAATGATGGGGCACTATTCCTCCCACTGACACCAACAATGGGGCACTATTCCTCCCACTGATACCAATGATGGGGCACTATTCCTCCCACTGACACCAATGATGGGGTACTATTCCTCCCACTGATACCAATGATGGGGCACTATTCCTTCCACTGACACCAATGATGGGGCACTATTCCTCCCACTGACACCAATGATGGGGCACTCTTCCACCCACTAATACCAATGATGGGTCACTATTCATCCCACTGACACCAATGATGGGGCACTAATCCTCCCACTGACACCAATGATGGGGCACTATTCCACCCACTAATACCAATGATGGGACACTATTCCTCCCACTGATACCAATGATGGGGCACTATTCCTCCCACTAACACCAATGATGGGGCACTATTCCTTCCACTGACACCAATGATGGGGCACTATTCCTCCCACTGATACCAATGATGGGTCACTATTCATCCCACTGACACCAATGATGGGTCACTATTCATCCCACTGACACCAATGATGGGGCACTATTCCTCCCACTGATACCAATGATGGGGCAGTATTCATCCCACTGACACCAATGATGGGGCACTATTCCTCACACTGATACCAAGGATGGGGCACTATTCCTCCTCACTGACACCAACAATGGGGCACTATTCCTCCCACTGACACCAATGATGGGACACTATTCCTCCCACTGACACCAATGATGGGGCACTATTCCTCCTCACTGACACCAACGATGGGGCACTATTCCTCCCACTGATACCAATGATGGGGCACTATTCCTCCTCACTGACACCAATGATGGAGCACTATTCCTCCCACTGATACCAATGATGGGGCACTATTCCCCCCACTGACACCAATGATGGGGCACTATTCCTCCCACTGATACCAATGATGGGGCACTATTCCTCCCACTGACACCAATGATGGGGCACTATTCCTCCTCACTGACACCAACGATCGGGCACTATTCCTCCCACTGATACCAATGATGGGGCACTATTCCTACCACTGATACCAATGATGGGGCACTATTCCTCCCACTGACACCAATGATGGGGCACTATTCCTCCCACCGATAACAATGATGGGGCACTATTCCTTCCTCTGATACCAATGATGGGGCACTATTCCTCCCACTGACACCAATGATGGGGCACTATTTGCTCCCACTGATACCAATGATGGGGCACTATTCCTCCCACTGACACCAATGATGGGGCACTATTCCTCCTACTGACACCAATGATGGGGCACTATTCCTCCTACTGATACCAATGATGGGGCACTATTCCTCCTACTGATATCAATGATGGGGCACTATGATGGGGCACTATTCCTCCTACTGACACCAATGATGGGGCACTATTCCTCCCACTGATACCAATGATGGGGCACTATTCCCCCCACTGATACCAATGATGGGACACTATTCCTCCCATAGACTCCAATGATGGGGCACTATTCCTTCCACTGATACCAATGATGGGGCACTATTCCTCCCACTGATACCAATGATGGGACACTATTCCTCCCACCGATAACAATGATGGGGCACTATTCCTACCACTGACACCAATGATGGGGCACTATTCCTCCTACTGATACCAATGATGGGGCACTATTCCTCCCACTGACTCCAATGATGGGGCACTATTCCTACCACTGACACCAATGATGGGGCACTATTCCTACCACTGACACCAATGATGGGGCACTATTCCTACCACTGACACCAATGATGGGGCACTATTCCTCCCACTGATACCAATGATGGGGCACTATTCCTCCCACTGATACCAATGATGGGGCACTATTCCTCCCACTGACACCAATGATGGGGTACTATTCCTCCCACTGACACCAATGATGGGGCACTATTCCTTCCACTGATACCAATGATGGGGCACTATTCCTACCACTGACACCAATGATGGGGCACTATTCCTCCCATAGACTCCAATGATGGGGCACTATTCCTTCCACTGATACCAATGATGGGGCACTATTCCTACCACTGACACCAATGATGGGGCACTATTCCTACCACTGACACCAATGATGGGGCACTATTCCTCCCACTGATACCAATGATGGGGCACTATTCCTCCCACTGATACCAATGATGGGGCACTATTCCTCCCACTGACACCAATGATGGGGCACTATTCCTCCCACTGACACCAATGATGGGGCACTATTCCTTCCACTGACACCAATGATGGGGCACTATTCCTCCCACTGACACCAATGATGGGACACTATTCCTCCCACTGATACCAATGATGGGGCACTATTCCTCCCACTGACACCAATGATGGGGCACTATTCCTCCCACTGATACCAATGATGGGGCACTATTCCTCCCACTGACACCAATGATGGGGCACTATTCCTTCCACTGATACCAATGATGGGGCACTATTCCTCCCACTGACACCAATGATGGGGCACTATTCCTCCCACTGACACCAATGTTTTTTGCCATTTACATCAGGACCTTTTCTGCTCCTATTGGTCACAGTCCAACCACCTAAATTCTGAAGAACAGTAAACTGGCTCTTTGTTTATAAAGTTTGGAGACCCCTACTACAGAGCATGGAGGAACCTTCAGAGGGCCACCCACTAGGAAGTCTGGAGTCCAGAGTTGGGCTTTCGTTTTTTGTTTTTTTTTATGCCTCTGTAAGTATCTAAATTGGACCTGATATCAGTCCCTGTATAGCAGTGCCCAGGGTGGGAGAGAAAGAAGCAGCACCAGGAGCCAATCAGTTCACGTGGACACAAGCGGCATGCTAATAGGAGGGAAGAGCAGAGTGACAGAGAGATGAGCTCATCACTATGCAGCTTCTCCGTTTACTGTCCAGTCACAGGCTGGGGGTGGGTCCATGACAGCCTGGGCTCGGAGGAAGTGAGCTGACTGACTGCAAAAAACTACGGGAGGGGGCGGAGACAAGACCAGTCCCCCTGCACAAGGAGAGAGAGCAGCAGTGAGCGGTCTTCATTACAGGAAGAAAAGTCTCACACTGGATGGCTGCACAGATTTGGAAGAAATACACAAATCTCACCGAGATTCCAGAATAAAATGCATGACGGATGTATGGAGACAATATTGGCTGATCTTGGAGTTCAGCTTTAAAGTATTACTAACCCAACAACAGTACAATCAGACGTTGGGCTTCCTATCTTAGAGACGCAACAGGAATTGAGAGGAAGTCAGTACACAGACAGTGGTCACTGCAATGGCGTTCCCCATTGGAATATGTTTCGATACTTCCTGTTCTGGTGACAACTGTAAAATTTTGTGAAACTTTCACGCCCCCTTCCTACTTAATCAATAATGAACCAAAACCACATGAATAAATGAAGAAATAATAAATGGTGACGTGGCCAACACAAAGGGTGCTGCTGACATTTATATGTGGTCCCGCATTGTGAAATAAAGCAATGGACATTTTACCACCACCCCCCCCCCTCCCCCCCCAGGGGGTATGAATATGTTTTTGGGATTCCTCAATGTGAATCTTCTCCTATTTAGGTATGATACCTGGTGTATGTCCCTTTAAGAGACCGCCGGTCTCTACCTCCTCCACTGCCCCGGGGATGGTCTATCATAGTGCAGTATAATCAGTATCCAACATTTATTTAAAGAATTGCAATTACAAGATAAATAAAGAAAAAGGGACTTTAAGATCACACTGTGCATCCCCAAAGCAGCATTCCTGCAGCATCAGCGTCACCCGGCTCCTCCCACGCGTTACATCATGTATCATGTCATTTCATCAGGGACCCTGACGAGTTATGTCTCATATCATGTGACTTCATCAGGGATCCTGACGCGTTATGTCTTATATCACGTGATTTCATCAGCAACACTGACGCATTACGTCTCGTATCATGTGACTTCATCAGGGACCCTGACGCGTTATGTCTTATATCACGTGACTTCATCGGGGAACCTGACGCGTTACATCTCGTTTCACGTGACTTCATCAGGGACCCTGACGCGTTATGTCTTATATCACGTGACTTCATCAGCAACACTGACGCATTACGTCTCGTATCACGTGACTTCATCAGGGACACTGACGTGTTATGTCTCATATCATGTGACTTCATCAGGGACACTGACAAGTTACGTCTCGTATCACGTGACTTCATCAGGGACACTGACACGTTACGTCTCGTATCACATGACTTCATCGGGAACCCTGATGCATTACGTCTAGTATCATTTCACTTCATCAGGGACACTGATGCGTTACGTCTCGTATCACGTGAGTTCAACGAGGACCCTGACGCGTTACGTCTAGTATCATGTAACTTCATCAGGGACACTGGCGCATTACGTCTTGTATCATGTGACTTCAACGGGGACCCTGACGCATTACGTCTAGTATCATGTAACTTCACCAGGGACACTGACGCGTTAAGTCTCGTATCACATGACTTCAACGGGGACCCTGACGCGTTACGTCTAGTATCACGTAACTTCATCAGGGACACTGACACATTACGTCTCGTATCACTTGACTTCAACGGGGACCCTGACGCGTTATGTCTAGTATCACGTGACTTCATCAGGGACACTGACACGTTACGTCTCGTATCACATGACTTCAACGGGGACCCTGACGCGTTATGTCTAGTATCACGTAACTTCATCAGGGACACTGACACATTACATCTCATATCACGTGACATCAACGGGGACCCTGACGCATTATGTCTAGTATCACGTGACTTCATCAGGGACACTGACACGTTACGTCTCATATCACATGACTTCATCGTGGACCCTGACGCGTTACATCACATATCAGGGACATAAGTCACGTGATGTGACATAACGCGTGGGAGGAGCCGGATGATGCTGATGCCATAGGAATGTTCGATCACAGCTAGAGACCAGTGGTCTCTTAAAGGGACACATCAGGTGTCATACCTAATGGGTAGAGGATCCATATTGAGGAATCCCAAGAACATATTTGTACCTTCTGGGGGTAAAATTCCCATCTAGACCTAATAATGAATGTGTTAGGGCCACTATTTGAGGTGAGCACATTGGAGGACCGGTGACGGGATGCACTTGCATGTTGGTGTGGATTGCTGTGACTACTGAGCACAGGGTGGAGAAAGATTTTTAGGGATAGAATAACATTGTCTAGATATAGAATATAAAGTAGGAAGGTGGCGTAGAAGTTTTACCAGTTTTCACAGAATTTTACAGTTGTCACCAGAACAGGAAGTATCGAAAAATAATATGGGGACACCTGTTGTGGTGACAACTGTCTGTGTAGGGACTTCTTTTCACTTCCTATTGTGTCTCCAACGTAGGAAGCCCACAGTTTGACAGACAAAACAGGAGGTATAGGGAAATCTTCCAATGGGGACACCTGTTGCAGTGACAACTGTCTATGTAGGGATTTCCAGAAACTTCTGGTCATGTCTGCAGGACAGGAGGTGAAGGGAAATCTTCCCGGTGGAATTCTGACATTACACTTTAGAACCAGACATGTCAGGATAGCAAGGCACGACTTGACACTCTTGGAGTCGCTCTTACCCGTCTTGTCTGGGGAAAACTGTTCCGAAATGTGGAGGAGACCGAATATTCCAGCAACGCCTCCGCGGTGGGCGCACGTCTTGATTGGGCCCGGAAACTAAGGACGGTGCTCTCAACTTCCGCAAACACCCTGCGGTTCCGACTCACGATGGAGCGATGGCGCTCCGCGAGGTCCTGCGCAATGACGTATGACAGAGGCACTCCAAATACTCCATGTGGAGAATCTGCAGAACAATGAAACATAAAATTAAAGGGTATGTACACCCCAACAATGAACTCTAATTCGCTCTCTGTCTGTCTTGTATATATACAATAAATACAGCGGGGAAACGAATGATTTGAACCCGTGCAGATTTTGCATGATTGCCCACCTACAAAGAAATGAAGGGTCTATAATTGTTATCATAGGTGTCTTTGAACCCCTCGCCTACCGGGCACTGTCACCCCCTTCCTGCCTACAGGGCACTGTCACCCCCTTCCTGCCTACCGGGCACTGTTACCCCTTCCTGCCCACCAGGCACTGTCACCCCCTTCCTGTTTACCAGGCACTTCTACCCCCTTCCTGCCTACTGGGCACTTATACCCCCTTCCTGCCTACAGGGCACTGTCACCCTCTTCCTGCCTACCGGGCACTGTTACCCCCTTCCTGCCTACTGGGCACTGTTACCCCTTCCTGCCCACCAGGCACTGTCACCCCCTTCCTGCCTACAGGGCACTGTCACCCCCTTCCTGTCTACCAGGCACTTCTACCCCCATCCTGCCTACTGGGCACTTATACCCCCTTCCTGCCTACAGGGCACTGTCACCCCCTTCCTGCCTACCGGGCACTGCCCCCCCCTTCCTGCCTACCTGGCATTGTCACCCCCTTCTTGCCTACCGGGCACTGCCCCCCCTTCCTGCCTACCGGGCACTGTCACCCCCTTCCTGCCTACTGGGCACTGTTACCCTCTTCCTGCCTACAGGGCACTTCTACCCCCTTCCTGCCTACTGGGCACTTCTACCCCTTTCCTGCCTACCGGGCACTGTCACAGCCTTCCTCCTACCGGGCACTTCTACCCCCTTCCTGCCTACCGGGCACTTCTACCCCCTTCCTGCCTACAGGGCACTGTCACCCCCTTCCTGCCTACCGGGCACTGTCACCCTCTTCCTGCCTACAAGGCACTGTCACCCCCTTCCTGCCTACTGGGCACTTCTACCCCCTTCCTGCCTACAGGGCACTGTCACCCCCTTCCTGCCTACCGGGCACTTCTACCCCCTTCCTGCCTACCAGGCACTGTCACCCCCTTCCTGCCTACAGGGCACTGTCACCCCCTTCCTGCCTACCGGGCACTTCTACCCCCTTCCTGCCTACCAGGCACTGTCACCCCCTTCCTGCCTACAGGGCACTGTCACCCCCTTCCTCCCTACAGGGCACTGTCACCCCCTTCCTGCCTACAGGGCACTGTCACCCCCTTTCTGCCTACCGGCACTGTCACCCCCTTCCTGCCTACAGGGCACTGTCACCCCCTTTCTGCCTACTGGGCACTTCTACCCCCTTCCTGTTCAGGCCAATTTTCAGCTTTCAGCGCTGTCGCACTTTGAATGACAATTGCGCGGTCATGCAACACTGTAAACATATACATTTTTCATCATTTTTTTGAGACAGATGGAGCTTTATTTTGGTGGTATTTAATCACCTCTGGGTTTTTTATTTTTTGCTAAACAAACCAAAAACCACTGAAAATTTTGAAAAAAAATTGTTTTTTCTTAGTTTTTGTTTTACAATTTTGTAAATAAGTGATTTCTCTCCTTCACTGATGTGCGCTAATGAGGCTGCAGTGATGGGCGCTGATAGGTTGCACTGATGAGGAGGCCCTGGTAGGTGGCCCTTATGGGCACTGACAGGCATCACTGATGGGCACTGAAAGGCAGCACTCATATATGGCACTGATAGGCGGCACTGACTGGCACTGATAGGCAGCACTGACTGGCACTGTTAGGTGGCACTGACTGGCACTAATGCACACTGATAGGCGACACTGACTGGCACTGATAGGCGGCACTGACTGACACTGATAGGTAGCACTGATTGGCAGCACTGATAGGTGGCACTGACTGGCATTGATAGGTGGCACTGACTGACACTGATAGGTGGCACTGATAGGCAGCACTGATAGGTGGCACTGATTGGCATTGATAGGTGGCACTGTCTGGCACTGATGGGTGACACTGAAAGGCAGCTCAGATGGGCACTGATATGTGGCATTGATGTGCACTGGTAGGCACTGCTATGTAGCATTGATGTGGCACAGATGGGCACTGGCAGGTGGCATTGATGAACACTGACAGCTGGCACTGATGAACACTGACAGGTGGCACTGCTGGGGCCACACTGATCATCAGTGCCCTAATGATCAGTGTAGATGTCCCCTCCGAGGAATGCCGATTACCGGCTCTCCTCTCCTCTGTCAGTGTGACAGCTCGTGAGGAGAGAAATGCCGATAACCGGAATTTCCCTATTTACATGCGATCAGCTGTGATTGGACACCGCTGATCACATGACCGAGCTGACATCTTCCGCTCTTTCCATTGATCAGTGATCCGCTGTGTCTGAGGGACACAGAGCACTGCCGATCGCCGCGCTGTGCGCTCCCGGAGCTCCGCTTGCGCGGTTAGAATGGGAGGACGTCATATGACATCCTCCCAGAACGAGAGAACCACCTTGCGCCCATCATTTCCTTATATGGCGGGCGGGAGGCCGTTAAATGATAGAGACAGAAAATTAACCAAAAATCCAGAAAAAACACACAATACAAATGTTATAAATTGAGTTGCAGTTCGGTGAGTAAAATAAGTATTTGATCCCCAAGCAAAACATGACTTAGAACTTGGTGGAGAAACCCTTGTTGGCTTGGATGAGGTAAGAAGTTTCTTATAGTTGGTTCCCAGGTTTGCAGACATCTCAGGAGGGATTTTGGTCCACTCCTCTTTACAGATCTTCTCTAAATCCTTAAGGTTTCTTGGCCGTCACTTGGCAACTCGAAGTTTCAGCTCCCTCAGTAAATTTTCTTTAGGATTAAGGTCTGAAGACTCCATTACTTCAATGTGCTTCTTCTTGAGCCACTCCTTTGTTGCCTTGGTGGTATGTTATGGGTCATTGTCATGCTGGAAGACCCATCCACGACCCATCTTCAGGCTGAGGGAAGAAGGTTGTCGTCCAAGATTTTACAATACATTGTCCCATCTATTGGCCCCTCAATGCGGCAAGGTCGGCCTGTACCTTTAGCAGAGAAACAGCCCCAAAGCATATTGTTCCACCTCCGTGCTTGACTTTAGGGATGGTGTTCTTACAGTCACATTTTTCTTCCTCCAGACACGGAGAGCCGAGTTAATGCCAAAGAGCTCAATTTTGGTCTCATCTGAACACAGCACTTTCTCCCAATCCTTTAGATGTTCATTGGCAAACTTCAGACGGGCCTGGACATGTGCCTTCTTGAGGAGGGGGACCTTGCAGGCGCTGCAGGATTTCAATCCATGGTGGCGTCTTGAGTTAGCAATGGTTTGTTTGATGACTGTGGTCCCAACTGCCTTGAGATCATTCACAAGCTCCTCCCGTCTAGTTCTGGGCTGATCCCTCACTTTTCTCATGATCATCCTTACCCCATGAGGAGACATCATACATGGAGCTCCAGACTGAGGGCGATTGATGGTTATTTTGTTTTTCTTCCATTTACGAATAATCGCTCCAACAGTTGTCTCCTTCTCACCAAGCTTCTTGCTGATGGTCTTGTAGCCCATTCCAGCCTTGTGCAGGTCTACAATCTTGTCCCTGACGTCCTTTGACAGCTCTTTGGTCTTGCCCATGGTGGTGAGGTTTGAATGGAAGAAAGAGATTCTGTGGACAGGTGTATATTATACACATAACGTGTTGTCATTATGTGTATAGAATATAGGATAAAATATAGGATGAAGGTCTGGACACCGGCTAGGCCACTCCATGACCTCAATGTGCTTTTTTTTGAGCCACTCCTTTGTTGCCTTGGCGGTATGTTTTGGGTCATTGTCAAGCTGGAAGACCCATCCATGACCCATCTTCAGTGTTCTGCCTGAAGGAAGAAGGTTCATTGGCCCCTCAATGCGGCAAAGTCGGCCTGTACCTTTAGCAGAGAAACAGCCCCAAAGCATAATGTTTCCACCTCCATGCTTGACTGTAAGGGTTGGTGTGATTAGGGTCACATTTTTCTTCCTCCAGACACGGAGAGCCAAGTAATGCCAAAGAGCTCAATTTTGGTCTCATCTGACCACAGCACGTTCTCCCAATCCTTTAGATGTTCATTGGCAAACTTCAGATGGGCCTGTACATGTGCCTTCTTGAGGAGGGGGACCTTGCTGGTGCTGCAGGATTTCAGTCCATGGCAGCGTCTTGTGTTACCAATGGTTTGTTTGGTGACTGTGGTCCCAACTGCCTTGATATCATTCACAAGCTCCTCCCGTGTCTTTCAGGGCTGATCCCTCACTTTTCTCATGATCATCCTTACCCCATGAGGAGACATCTTACATAAAGCTCCAAAACGAGGGTGATTGATGGTTATTTTGTATTTCTGCTCTATGTGGATAATCGCTCCAACAGTTGTCTCCTTCTCACCAAGCTTCTTGCTGATGGTCTTGTGGCCCATTCCAGCCTTGTGTAGGTCTACAATCTTGTCCCTGATGTCCTTTGACAGCTCTTTCGTCTTGCCCATGGTGGTGAGGTTTGAATGGAGGAAAGAGATTCTGTGGATAGGTGTCTTTTATACACATAATGCGTTGTTGTTAGGAGCACCTTCTTACATAGACAGGACTGATTTGTGTACCACATGAGCACATCGCCAGTCTGTGGGAGCCAGAATCATTGTTGGTTGGTAGGGGATCAAACACTTATTTAACTCCCTGAACTGCAACTCCATTTATAACATTTGTATCTCGTGGTTTTTCCTGGATTTCTGGTTGATATTCTGTCTCTGTCATTTAAAATACATAGATGATAACAATGATAGACCCTTCATTTCTTTGTAGGTGGGCAAACTTGGACAAATCTGCCGGGGATCAAAGAATTATTTTCCCCCATAATATAGAACATTTTTATTATAGCTGTTCAAAAAGTGCAAAAAATACCTGTAGATCCTGCCAGAATTCTTGTGACCTGATAACTTCCTGTGCCCTCTGCCTGTGCTGTACCCTTTGCAATTACACTGTTCTGGCTAAGGAGGATAGCACAGGTGAGAGGTAAAGGAGGACAGCACAGGTGAGTGGTAAAGGAAGGTAGCACAGGTGAGCGGTAAAGGAGGACAGCACAGGGGAGATGTACAGGAGGACAGCACAGGTGAGTGGTACAGGGGGACAGCACAGGTGAGATGTACAGGAGGACAGCACAGGTGAGAGGTACAGGAGGACAGTACAGGTGAGCGGTAAAGGAGGACAGCCCAGGTGAGATGTACAGGAGGACAGCACAGGTGAGAGGTACAGGAGGACAGCACAGGTGAGAGGTACAAGAGGACAGCACAGGTGAGCTGTACAGGGGGGCAGCACAGGTGAGTGGTACAGGAGGACAACACAGGTGAGTGGTACAGGAGGATAGCACAGGTGAGCAGGTGAGCAGTACAGCAGTACAGCAGGACAGCACAGTTGTGGGGTATAGCAGGACCATACAGGTGAGCTGCACAGGAGGACAGCACACGTGAGTGGTACAGCAGGACAGCACAATTGTGAGGTATAGCAGGACCACACAGGTGAGTGGCACAGGAGGACAGCACGGGTGAGCTGTGCAGAAGGAGAGCACAGGTGAGTAGTACAGGAGTGCACAGGTGAGCCATACAGGAGCACAGGTGAGAAGTATAGGAGGGCAGTACAGGTGAGTGGAACAAAAGGGTACCACAGGTGAGCAGTACAAGAGGACAGCACTAATGAGTGGTATAAGGGTACAGCACAGGTGAGCGGTACAGGGGAGCAGAACAAGTGAGAGGTACTGCAAGACAGTACAGGTGAGTGGTACAATGAGCAGGACGGGTGAGCTGTACAGGAGGACAGCACAGGTGAGAGGTACAACAGGACAACACAGGTGAGAGGTACAAGGGGCAGCACAGGTGAGAGGTACCGGAGAAGGCATAGGTGAGTGGTAAAGGAGAGACGCACAAGTGAGCAGTACAGGAGGACAGCACAGGTGAAAAGTACAGGAGGACAGCACATATAAGAAGTACCGGAGGACAGCACAGGTGAGAAGTACCAGAGGACAGCACAGGTGAGAAGTACAGGAAGACAGCACAGGTGAGAAGTACCAGAGGACAGCACAGGTGAGAAGTACAGGAGGACAGCACAGGTGAGAAGTACAGGAGGACAGTACAGGTGAGAAGTACAGGAGGACAGCACAGGTGAGAAGTACAGGCGGACAGCACAGGTGAGAAGTATCTGAGGACAGCACAGGAGAGAAATACAGGAGGACAGCACAGGTGAGAAGTACCTGAGGACAGCACAGGTGAGAAGTATAGGAGGACAGTACAGGTGAGAAGTACAGGAGGACAGCACAGGTGAGAAGTACAGGAGGACAGCACAGGTGAGAAGTACAGGAGGACAGTACAGGTGAGAAGTACAGGAGGACAGCACAGGTGAGAAGTACAGGAGGACAGCACAGGAGAGAAATACAGGAGGACAGCACAGGTGAGAAGTACAGGAGGACAGCACAGGTGAGAAGTACCTGAGGACAGCACAGGTGAGAAGTACAGGGGGACAGCACAGGTGAGAAGTACAGGAGGACAGCACAGGTGAGAAGTACAGGAGGACAGTACAGGTGGGTGTAATATCAGTGCAGCACGGATGGGTGTTCTCCATCTAGACGCAGAAGATTAGATTAGGGACACAACGTATTCCATAGATACCTCTTCGGTCTTGTCTGCGTTTCTCCGATTTCCTGGCACTCTGCCAACCTGCAACAACAAACAACATCTCAGCATCGCTGTGCAGATATGAGAAATCCACCAACAGAAGGGGGTAAGCAAAATGATTCAGCCAAACATATCGATGTCTACGATGGAAAAAAGAATCCAGAGGGAATCCCTAAAATAAACAAATCATTTCCTCCCAGTCTGGGAAAATGTCCTTTCCCTATCTGCTCAATCCCTCAGTCACTCAGCGAACCTCCGCCTGGGGGCAATCTGCTGAACCAGAATTTCATATAAATATTCTCTGAGTTTTAATTTCACTAAAAATTTTATAAATCGGAGTAACATTTTGTTCCAGCCCCTGGGCATCCAATATCAGTACTTTCTGTGCCCGAGAAGATCAGGTATAGCCTCGAAAAAAAGTTACACCCATATGGAAGAAAAATATATTTGCAATATATTTTAAAAATATTCTTCCCAAATATATTGACATATATTTGAAATGCTACAATTTTGGACGTATTCAATATTTTTCGAAATATATTTCAATAAATATATATATATATATGTATATATATATATACTGTATATATATGTGTGTGTATGTATGTATGTATGTGTGTATATATATATATATATATATATGTGTGTGTGTGTGTATATACAGTCATGGCCGAAATTGTTGGCACCCTTGATATTTCTCCAGGAAATCATGTATTTCTCACGAAACGTATTGCATTAACACATGTTTTGCTATACACATGTTTATTCCCTTTGTGTGTATTGGGACAAAACAAAAAAAGGGAGGAAAGAAAGCAAATTCGACATAATGTCACACAAACCTCCAAAAATGGGCTGGACAAAAGTATTGGCACCCTTTCACAACTGCGGATAAATAAGAATGTTACAAGCATGTGATGCTCCTGTAAACTCACCTGGGGCAAGTAACAGGTGTGGGCAATATAGAAATCACACCTGAAAGCAGATAAAAAGGAGAGACGTTCACTTAACCTTTGCATTGTGTGTCTGTCTGTGCCACACTAAGCATGGACAACAGAAAGAGGAGACGAGAACTGTCTGAGGACCTGAGAACCAAAATTGTGGCAAAATATCAACAATCTCAAGGTTACAAGTCCATCTCCAGAGAACTAGATTTGCCTTTGTCCACAGTGCGCAACATTATCAAGAAGTTTGCAACCCATGGCACTGTAGCTAATCTCCCTGGTCGTGGACGGATGAGGAAAATTGATGAAAGATTGCAACGCAGAATAGTCCGGATGGTGGATAAGCAGCCCCAAACATGTTCCAAAGACATTCAAGCTGTCCTGCAGGCTCAGGGAGCATCAGTGTCAGCGCGAACTATCCGTCGACATTTAAATGAAATGAAACGCTATGGCAGGAGACCCAGGAGGACCCCACTGCTGACACAGAGACATAAAAAAGCAAGACTACAGTTTGCCAAAATGTACTTGAGTAAGCCAAAAGCCTTCTGGGAAAACGTCTTGTGGACAGATGAGACCAAGATAGAGCTTTTCGGTAAAGCACATCATTCTACTGTTTACCGAAAACGGAATGAGGCCTACAAAGAACAAAACACAGTACCTACGGTAAAATATGGTGGAGGTTCAATGATGTTTTGGGGTTGTTTTGCTGCCTCTGGCACTGGGTGCCTTGACTGTGTGCAAGGCATCATGAAATCTGAGGATTACCAAAGGATTTTGGGTCGCACTGTAGGGCCCAGTGTCAGAAAGCTGGGTTTGCGTCCAAGATCCTGGGTCTTCCAGCAGGACAATGACCCCAAACATACGTCAAAAAGCACTCAGAAATGGATGGCAAAGAAGCGCTGGAGAGTTCTGAAGTGGCCAGCAATGAGCCCAGATCTAAATCCCATTGAACACCTGTGGAGAGATCTTAAAATTGCTGTTGGGAAAAGGTGTCCTTCCAATAAGAGAGACCTGGAGCTGTTTGCAAAGGAAGAGTGGTCCAAAATTCCGGGTGAGAGGTGTCAGAAGCTTATTGATGGTTATAGGAAGCGACTGATTTCAGTTATGTTTTCCAAAGGGTGTGCAACCAAATATTAAGTTAAGGGTGCCAATACTTTTGTCCAGCCCATTTTTGGGGTTTTGTGTGACATTATGTCATATTTGCTTTTCTGCCTCTGTTTTATATTTGTTCCAATACATACAAAGGGAATAAACATGTGTATAGCAAAACATGTGTTAATGCAATACCTTTTTTGTGTGAAATACTTGATTTTCAGGAAAAATATCAAGGGTGCCAACAATTTCGGCCATGACTGTATATATATATATATATATATATATATACATACTGCATGTTAAAAATATTCTTCCCAAATATATTTGAAATGCTACAATTTTGGCACTATTCAATTTTTATTACAAAATATATGAAATATATTTTTTAAAAATGCATTTCAAACGTACTGTATGTCTTTAAAAATACAAATCGATATTTTTTGGAATGCATTTTACGAATATATGTAAAAATATATTATCTGAAGAATATATTTAAAGAAAATATATATTTTTAATAATATCTATTTTTTAAATATATCCTTCATATTTTTTTTTAACATCTAAAAAAAATCATTTTAACATATATTTTTACATACATTTGTAAATGCGTTCCAAAAATGTAGACTTGTATTTTTAAAGACATACAGTATATTTGAAATGCATTTTTTAAATATATTTCATATATTTTAATATAATAATAATAATATTTTGTAATAAAAACGCAGTTCATCATGCAGTATATATATATATTGAATGTGGCCAACATTGTAGCATTTCAAATATATGGCAATATATTTTGGAAGAATATTTTTAAAATATACTTCACATATATTTTTCTTCCATATGGGTATTCTCTGAGTTTTAATTTTGCTAAAAATTATAAATCAGAGTAACATTTTCTTACAGCCCCTGAGCATCCAATCCCAGTATTTTCTGTGCCGGAGAAGATCAGGTATAGCCTCGAAAATAGTTACATGCATCTTAAATAAATTTAGCAAGCATGTACCGCAGAGGCAAAGGCACCATTTCCAAGAGTACGTGTTCTCAAAGTGGTAGGACTGCAGCAGGGGCGGACTGAACATTTGGAAACTCGGGCACTGCCCGAGGGCCCGGGGTCAGTAGGGGGCCCCATGAGATGCCCCTGGTACCTTTTTCATAGGCTTTTTTGAGTTTGGGCAAAGACACAGGGGCCCCATGATCCCCTATTGCCCCGGGGGGCCCCATGAGTTGTCAGTCCGCCCCTGGACTGCAGTACGTTGGGGTGCCTTGACGTGGCCACTGCAGCTTACACATACAGCATGTTTGCACATGTTAGGCGGGGTCAGTTTGGGTTTTTTTGCAGGCTGGCTGGTAAGTGAGCTGGGAATTTTTGTTTGTTTTTGACACGCCCTTCCATGCGCTCCTTGCTGCAAAGGCTGGTTAGAGGTCGGGCTGGTTGCCATTTGATTGTCCATCCATACTACAGCATTGGGGTGAAATGTGCAATACACCACAATGGCACCCCAATACACCACAATGGCACCCCAATACACCTTGCTGGCAGATGCAAAATGCAGTGCTGTTTGCTGCCAGAACACATGCATCTTTTTTTTTTGTTGCCCCTACTGTTGCATGCATCCCATTCAAATGAATGGACTGCCCTAGTGCATCGACGCCTCACAAGAGTTTGACTAGGCACAAAGGCTTCCTTCACTGCTCTGCGGTATCTCGCACATTTCCATTATTATGCATTCTAATATGCATCCTATTTATATTTATTTAATATGCATTTTAATGCGTATAAAATATATATTTTTTAATATGCATTTTAATATGCATCCTATTTATATTTATTTAATATGCATTTTATTTAGGTATAATATTTATATTTATTTATTAATCATTTAATATGCATACAATTTGTTTTATTTAATATGCATTTTAATATGTATAATATTTATATGTATTTAATATGCATTTTAATGTGTATAAAATATATTTGTTTAATATGCATCCTATTTATATTTATTTAATATGCATTTTTTTAGGTATAATATTTTTATTTATTTAATAATCATTTAATATGCATACAATTTGTTTTATTTAATATGCATTTTAATATGTATAATATTTATATGTATTTAATATGCATTTTAATGTGTATAAAATATATTTATTTAATATGCATTTTTTTAGGTATAATATTTATATTTATTTAATAATCATTTAATATGCATACAATTTGTTTTATTTAATATGCATTTTAATATGTATAATATTTATATGTATTTAATATGCATTTTAATGTGTATAAAATATATTTGTTTAATATGCATCCTATTTATATTTATTTAATATGCATTTTTTTAGGTATAATATTTTTATTTATTTAATAATCATTTAATATGCATACAATTTGTTTTATTTAATATGCATTTTAATATGTATAATATTTATATGTATTTAATATGCATTTTAATGTGTATAAAATATATTTATTTAATATGCATTTTTTTAGGTATAATATTTATATTTATTTAATAATCATTTAATATGCATACAATTTGTTTTATTTAATATGCATTTTAATATGTATAATATTTATATGTATTTAATATGCATTTTAATGTGTATAAAATATATTTTTTTAATATGCATCCTTTTTATATTTATTTAATATGCATTTTTTTAGGTATAATATTTTTATTTATTTAATAATTATTTAATATGCACACAATTTCTTTTATTTAATATGCATTTTAATATGTATAATATTTATATGTATTTAATATGCATTTTAATGTGTATAAAATATATTTATTTAATATGCATTTTTTTAGGTATAATATTTATATTTATTTATTAATCATTTAATATGCATACAATTTGTTTTATTTAATATGCATTTTAATATGTATAATATTTATATGTATTTAATATGCATTTTAATGTGTATAAAATATATTTATTTAATATGCATTTTTTTAGGTATAATATTTATACTTATTTATTAATCATTTAATATGCATACCATTTGTTTTATTTAATATGCATTTTAATATGTATAATATTTATATGTATTTAATATGCATTTTAATGTGTATAAAATATATTTTTTTAATATGCATCCTATTTATATTTATTTAATATGCATTTTTTTAGGTATAATATTTATATTTATTTAATAATCATTTAATATGCATACAATGTGTTTTATTTAATATGCATTTTAATATGTATAATATTTATATGTATTTAATATGCATTTTAATGTGTATAAAATATATTTTTTAATATGCATTTTAATATGCATCCTATTTCTATTTATTTAATATGCATTTTTTTTAGGTATAATATTTATATTTATTTAATAATCATTTAATATGCATATAATTTGTTTTATTCAAAATTAATTTTAATACGTATAATATTTATATGTATTGAATATGCATTTTAATATGCATACTATTTCTATTTATTTAATATGAATTTTTTTAGGTATAATATTTATATTTATTTAATAATCATTTAATATGCATACCATTTGTTTTATTTAATATGCATTTTAATATGTATAATATTCATATGTATTTCATATGCATTTTAATGTGTATAAAATATATTTTTTTTAATATGCATTTTAATATGCATCCTATTTATATTTATTTAATATGCATTTTATTGAGGTATAATATTTATATTTATTTAATAATTATTTAATATGCATACAATTTTTTTCATTTAATATGCATTTTAATGTGTGTAAAATATATATTTCTTTAATATGCATTTTAATGCATATAAAATATATATTTTTAAATATGCATTTTAATGTGCATACCGGTACTATTTATATTTATCTAATATGCATTTTAATATGCATACTATTATTATCTATTTAATATTTATTTATCTATTTATTAGAGGTACTTATATAGTGCCATTACATCTATATATTGTACATTCACATCAGTCCCCGCCCCCAAGGAGCGTACAATCTTAGGTCCCTAACTTACATTCATACACTCTTTGGAGTGTGGGAGGAAACCGGAGTACCCAAGGAAACCAACACAGGCACAGGGAAAACATGCAAACTCCAGGCAGGTGGTGCCATGGTTTGGAGCGACCCTAGTATGTATTTAAATGTGTATAATAATTATTTGTAATATGCATTTTAATATGTACAATATTTATATTTATTTAAAATGCATTTTAAAATGCCTACTATCTATATTTATTTATTATGCATTTTTATATGCATACTATTAATATATATTTAATATGCATTTTAATATTTATAATAATTATATTTAATATGCATATTAATATGTATAATATTAATATTTATTAATATGCATTTAAATATGTGTCACATTTATATTTATTTAATATGCATTTTAAAATGCATACTATTAATATGTATTTATTATACATTTAAATATTTATAATGATTATACTTAATATGCAATTTAATATGTATAATATTTATATTTAATATGCATTTAAATATGTGTCATATTTATATCTATTATGCATTTTAACATGTATAATATATATTTATTTAATAGGCATTTTAATGTGTAAAATATTTATATTTAATATGCATTTAAATACATATAATATTTATTTATTATGCATTTTATTATGCACACTATTAATATGTATTTAATATTCATTTTAATATTTCTATTAATTATATTTAATATACATTTTAATATGTATAATATTTATATTTAATATGCATTTAAATATGTGTCATATTTATATTTATTATGCATTTTAACATATATAATATATATATTTATTTAATAGGCATTTAAATATGTATAATATTTACTTATTATGCATTTTAATATGAATACTATAATTATGTATTTAATATGCATTTTAATATTTAGAATAATGATATTGAATATGCATTTTAATATGTAGAACATTTATATTTATTTAATATGCATTTAAATATGTGTCATATTTATATTTATTTAATATGCATTTTAAAATGCATACTAATAATATGTATTTAATATGCAATTAAATATTTAAATCCTATATAAATCACTATATAAATCCTGTATAATAATAAATAATAATAATATTTATAATAATTATATTTAATATGCATTTTAATATGTATAATGTTTATATTTGTATAATTCACCCGGCTTTGGCGCGACGCTCAGTCCTCGTTCCCGCAGGTTGCCCAGAGCGATCTCCTGCAGACGGAACCTCTCCAGCTCAGACAGACTTTGCAGATGGACGGCCGGCAGGCACATGGCTGACTGCAACCTCCTGAACAGAGGGGGAAAAAAGAGAGAAAAATCCGAGAGAAGTCATCGATCTGCGCAGATCACACTTCCAGTCTTTCCTTAAAGTCACAAAATCGATCGATCTGCCTCACCTTCTCCGCTCACCGTCCTCCATGGCGATCCTCGCCTGGTCTGCGCCGACTGCAGGTTGTGTGCAGGAAATGTCCCAGGCACAGGGGATTACAGTGACACACAAAAGAGGAGAGTCAGGGGAGGAGAAGGGAAGGGGGGGGGGGGAGAGTCTGTCCTACAAGTGAAAACATTTTGTCATTTAAAGGATTCGGATTCTATTGGTCTAAAAAAAAATAAATAAATTAAAAAAAAAGAAAAAAAACTACTAAAGAAAGGAAAAGAAAAACACAAAAAAAGAAAAAAAACACAAAAAAAGAAAAAAACTAAAAAAAAAACACTAAAAAATAAAAAAACATTACAAAAAGAAAAAAAACACTAAAAAAAGAAACAAAAAACACAAAAAAAAAGAAAAGAAAAACAAAAAAAACACAAAAAAACTAAAAACACTAAAAAAAAGAAAAACACAAAAAAAACTAAAAAAAAGAAAAAAAACACAAAAAGAGAAAAAAAAAATAAAAAAACACTAAAACAAAAACACAAAAAAAACCCAAAACACTAAAAAAAGAAAAAAAACACTAAAAAAAGAAAAAAAAAGAAGAAAAAATAAAAACACTAAAAAAATAAAAACACTAAAAGAACACTAAAAAGAAACAAAAAAACACTAAAAAAAACTAAAAAAAGAAAAAAAAACACTAAAAAAAGAAAAACACAAAAAAAGAAAAAAACACAAAAAAAGAAAACACTAATAAAAGAAAAAACCTAAAAAAAGATAAAAAATTGCAATGTAACAATTTGTCTCAGTGCATTTTGTTTTTATTAAATGTTTATTTTTCACAAATTGTTGCTGGAAATTACCTCAACCCCCCCCCCCCAAAAAAATGATATATTTTCTATATATCACCGTCCTCCATGGCGATCCTCGCCTGGTCTGCGCCGACTGCAGGTTGTGTGCAGGAAATGTCCCAGGCACAGGGGATTAGAGTGATAGACAAAAGAGGAGAGTCAGGGGAGGAGAAGGGAAGGGGGGGGGGGAAGAGTCTGTCCTACAAGTGAAAACATTTTCTCATTCAAAGGATTCGGATTCTAATAGTCTAAAAAAAGAAAAAAAACACAAAAAAACACTTAAAAAAAGAAGAAAAAGACAAAAAACCCTAAAAAAAAGTAAAAAAATAAACAAAAAACACTAAAAAAAGAAAAAAAACACAAAAAGAGAAAAAAACTAAAAAAAGAAAAAAACACTAAAAAAAGAAAAAAACATTAAAAAAAAGAAAAAAACACTAAAAAAGAAAAGAAAAACACAAAAAAGCACTAAAAAAAAAAAAAAACACTAAAAAAGAAAAAACACTAAAAAAAAGAAAAACACAAAAAAAGAAAAAAACACAAAAAAACAGTAATGCAAAAACACTAAAAAATGTGGAAAAACTGGAAAAGCACAGCAAAATGCTGTAAAACGTGCTAAATAGCGGAAAACCAGCATTTTTGGACTTTTTTTGACAAAAAAAAATTGGGGGGGTAAAAAACGCTAAAAAAAATCAAACGCAAAAAAAAGTAATGTAAAAACGCTAAAAAACATGGAAAAACTCCGTTTTTTAACGAGCGGCAAACCGGCATTTTTAAACTTTTTTTGACCCCAAAAATTTTTTTCTAGTAAAAAAAAAACACTAAACAATGCAAACGTGAAAAAAACGCAGCAAAATGCTGCTAAATGCTAATGCAAAAACGGTAAAAAAATGCATAAAAACACGGTTTTTAACATGCAGCAAACCGGCGTGTTTGGATTTTTTTTGACCAAACGATATTTTGTTAAAAAAAACTTTTTGGTAAAAAAAATGCTAAAAGACAAAAACGTGGCAAAACGCAGCTAAATGCTAATGCAAAAACGGTAAAAAACGCGGAAAAACTCTTTTTTTTAACGTGCGGCAAACCGGCATTTTTTTATTGTTTTTGACCACAAAAATTTTTTTATAGTAAAAAAAACCATAAAAAAAAAGCAAACATGAAAAAAGTGGCAAAACACTGCTAAACTATAATGCAAAAACTCTGAAAATAAATAAAATAAAGCTAAAGTAAAATACTGTAAACCGGCATTTTTCGACTTTTTTTGACTAAAAAACATTTTGGTAAAAAAAACATTTTGGTAAAAAAAAATGCTAAAAGACAAAAACATGGCAAAACGCTGTAAAATGTGGTAAATCACGGAAAAGCAATGTTTTTGAACTATTTTTGACCAAAAAAATGTATTTTTCTAAAAAAAAAACTAAAAAGCGCAAACACAAATAAAACCTTAATGCAAAAACGGTAAAAAAAAGCTGAAAAAAAAGCTCTAACGCTGAAAAAAGGCCATTCCATGAGCATTTGAAAGCGGGACATTTTAGATATCATTTTACTCGCCATGACATCCTCTTTCATATTTTACACAAAAACAATTGGGGTATATATTGGATTGTTTTTTTTATTTAATTCATTAAAGTGCATTTTTTCCAAATAAAATTGTGTTTGAAAAACCGCTACGGAATGACCATGTCCCGTAAAAAAATTTCAAGAATCGCCATTTCATTATCTAGGGTCTTTGCTAAAAAAAAAAATAAAAAAAAATACTTTTTGCCCTCATTTAAAAAAACAAATGCTGCGGAATGACCATGTCCCGTAAAATAAATTTCAAGAATTGCCATTTTATTATCTAGGGTCTTTGCTAAAAAAAAAAAGATTAAAAAAAAAAGTTTTGCTTTCATTTAAAAAAAAACGCTGCGAAAATGACCATGTCCCGTAAAAAAATTTCAAGAATCGCCATTTTATTATCTAGGGTCCTTGCTAAAAAAAAATAAAAAAAAAAAGATTAAAAAAAAGATAAAAAAAAAAAAGTTTTGCTTTCATTTAAAAAAAAAAACTGCGAAAATGACCATGTCCCATAAAAAAAAATTCAAGAATCGCCATTTCATTATCTAGGGTCTTTGCTAGAAAAAAAAATTGAAAAAAAATAAGTTTTGCCTTCATTTAAAAAAACCCGCTGCGGAATGACCATGTCCCGTAAAAAAATTTCAAGAATCACCATTTTATTATCTAGGGTCTTTACTAAAGAAAAAATTTAAAAAAATACGTTTTGCCCTCATTTAAAAAAAATGCTGCGGAATGACCATGTCCCGTAAAAAAATTTCAAGAATCGCCATTTCATTATCTAGGGTCTATGCTAAAAATAAAATTAAAAAAAATACGTTTTGCCCTCATTTAAAAAAACAAATGCTGCGGAATGACCATGTCCCTTAAAAAATTTCAAGAATCGCCATTTTATTATCTAGGGTCCTTGCTAAAAAAAAATTTAAAAAAAAGATAAAAAAAAAGATAAAAAAAAAAAGTTTTGCTTTTATTTAAAAAAAAAAACTGCGAAAATGACCATGTCCTGTAAAAAAATTAAAGAATCGCCATTTCATTATCTAGAGTCTTTGCTAGAAAAAAAAATTGAAAAAAAATAAGTTTTGCCTTCATTTAAAAAAACCCGCTGCGGAATGACCATGTCCCATAAAAAAATTTCAAGAATCACCATTTTATTATCTAGGGTCTTTGCTAAAAAAAAAATTTAAAAAAATACGTTTTGCCCTCATTTAAAAAAAAAATGCTGCGGAATGACCATGTCCCGTAAAAAAAATTTCAAGAATTGCCATTTCATTATCTAGGGTCTTTGCTAAAAAAAAAATAAAAAAAATACGTTTTGCCCTCATTTAAAAAAACAAATGCTGCGGAATGACCATGTCCCGTAAAAAAAATTTCAAGAATTGCCATTTTATTATCTAGGGTCTTTGCTAAAAAAAAAAAGATTAAAAAAAAAGAGTTTTTCTTTCATTTAAAAAAAACCGCTGCGAAAATGACCATGTCCCGTAAAAAATTTATAATTTTCTAGGGTCTTTGCTAAAAAAAAAAAAAAAAAAAAAAAATCGCCATTTTATTATCTAGGGTCCTTGCTAAAAAAAAATTTAAAAAAAAAGATTAAAAAAAAGATTTAAAAAAAAGTTTTGCTTTCATTTAAAAAAAAAAAAACTGCGAAAATGACCATGTCCCGTAAAAAAAAATTCAAGAATTGCCATTTCATTATCTAGGGTCTTTGCTGGAAAAAAAAAATGAAAAAAAATAAGTTTTACCTTCATTTAAAAAAACCTGCTGCGGAATGACCATGTCCCGTAAAAAAATTTCAAGAATCACCATTTTATTATCTAGGGTCTTTACTAAAAAAAAAATTAAAAAATATACGTTTTGCCCTCATTTAAAAAAAAAATGCTGCGGAATGACCATGTCCCGTAAAAAAATTTCAAGAATTGCCATTTCATTATCTAGGGTCTTTGCTAAAAAAAAAAAAAAAAAAAAAATACGTTTTGCCCTCATTTAAAAAAAAAAATGCTGCGGAATGACCATGTCCCGTAAAAAAAATTTCAAGAATCGCCATTTTATTATCTAGGGTCTTTACTAAAAAAATAAATAAAAAAAATAAGTTTTGTCCTCATTTAAAAAAAAAACGCTGCGGAATGACCATGTCCTGTAAAAAAAATTCAAGAATCGCCATTTTATTATCTAGGGTCTTTGCTAAAAAAAAAATTTTTAAAAATAAGTTTTGCCCTCATTTAAAAAAAAAACGCTGCAGAATGACCATGTCCTGTAAAAAAATTTCAAGAATCGCCATTTTATTATCTAGGGTCTTTGCTAAAAAAAAAAAAAAAAAATACGTTTTGCCCTCATTTAAAAAAAAAATGCTGCGGAATGACCATGTCCTGTAAAAAAAATTTCAAGAATCGCCATTTTATTATCTAGGGTCTTTGCTAAAAAAAAAAATAAATAAGTTTTGCCCTCATTTAAAAAAAAAATGCTGCGGAATGACCATGTCCTGTAAAAAAAATTTCAAGAATTGCCATTTCATTATCTAGGGTCTTTGCTAAAAAAAAAATAAAAAAAAATACGTTTTGCCCTCATTTAAAAAAACAAATGCTGCGGAATGACCATGTCCCGTAAAAAAAAATTCAAGAATTGCCATTTTATTATCTAGGGTCTTTGCTAAAAAAAAAAGATTAAAAAAAAAAGTTTTGCTTTCATTTAAAAAAAAAACGCTGTGAAAATGACCATGTCCCGAAAAAACATTTCAAGAATCGCCATTTTATTATCTAGGGTCTTTGCTAAAAAAAATTTTTTAAAAATAAGTTTTGCCCTCATTTTAAAAAAAAACTCTGCGGAATGACCATGTCCCGTAAAAAAATTTCAAGAATCGCCATTTTATTATCTAGGGTCTTTGCTAAAAAAAAAAGATTAAAAAAAAAGAGTTTTGCTTTCATTTAAAAAAAACCGCTGCGAAAATGACCATGTCCCGTAAAATTTTTTTAATTTTCTAGGGTCTTTGCTAAAAAAAAAAAAAAAAAAAAAGTAATAAATTTTGCCTTCATTTAAAAAAAAAAAAAGTTCCGCTTCTTCCTGTTTCACACATTTATTTCCTATCTACTCTTTAATGTCTATAAAATAAAAAGGTTTTCGGCATTATCTGCTTTGTATTGTTCATTTTTGGCATCCTTAGCCAAAAAAAAAAAAAGAAAAAAGTTAATTTATTTATTTAAATTACATTTTTTGGAATCAAAAGCCAAAACATTTTTTTTTTTTGGATAAACACCCGCTGTGCTCCTTGAGTTGCCCGTTGGGCCGCCCAGTGGCCATCTAGGGTAGCACACGCGTGCGGCAGGGTGACTACGCTGCTACTAATTGTGGGACAGTGGCTTAGTGTTGTCAGCAGGCTGGCTGGATCTCCATTTAAGTTCTCCAGCACAGCCCCCTCTCTCCTTGCAAGTCACAGACATTCCTCTTCTTGGAATGTCTAATTAGTGTCTGTGCTGGCCCAGCTCCTCCGCCCAACCTTTGATGTAGCAGCTGGGGAGAAGTGAAGGGGAAAACTATAGTGTACGACTTGACTGACAGCTTTGAGATTGCTGCGGTTGCTGACATCATAGCCAAGATTGCGGCATCCAACGGGAGACAAGGGGCTTTTGGACGTCTGCACAAGGGAGGCTTTTACAGGCAAAAAAAAAAATACTAAAAATACATTAAATGCACAAAGAAACCTTCGGGAAGTTGGCGACACCAGGTCTTTCCAGAAATGTGTTTACAGGGGTCATGATGGATGTCAAACATGCCGAAAAACAGATCTAGGCTTAACCTATGCATAATTAAGATATTCAATTTAATCAATAAATAAATGATGAAAATAAAAAGAAATAAACAATAAAAACAAATTGAAAAAAAATAAACACAATTAAAATAAATTATAAATGATAAAACTTTTTTTTTCAAATACAAATGTATGAATACAAAAAATATATTAACACACTATTAAAAAAACACACTATAAATATAAATAAATTATATAATACATAAATTATAATACAAAAAAATATATAAACACACTATACAAAATAATACATTATAAATAATTAAAAAAAAAAAAAAATATATATATATATATTATACAACAACAAAAATTAAACATGCAATACAAATGAATAAATTACACAATACATCGATTATAATACACAAAGTATATTAACACACTATTAAAAAAACACACTATAAATATAAATAAATTATATAATACATAAATTATAATACAAAAAAAATATAAACACACTATACAAAACAATACATTATAAATAATTAAAAAAAAAAAATATATGAATACAAAAAATATATGAATACAAAAAATATATTAACACACTATTAAAAAAACACACTATAAATATAAATAAATTATATAATTCATAAATTATAATACAAAAAAAATATAAACACACTATACAAAACAATACATTATAAATAATTAAAAAAAAAAAAATATATATATATTATACAACAACAAAAATTAAACATGCAATACAAATGAATAAATTACATATTACATCGATTATAATCACAAAGTATATTAACACACTATAAATAAATTATCTAATATATAAATTATAATACAAAAAAATATATAAACACACTATACAAAACAATACATTATAAATAATAAAAAAATAAATATATAAATATATATTATATACACACACATATATAGAATCTATAAAAAAAACAATAAACATGCTCTACAAATAAATAAAATATATAATATATAAATTATAATACAAAAATATATAAACACACAATAAAATATATAAACACACTATACAAAACAATACATTATAAATAATTAAAAAATAAATATATAAATATATATTATATACACACACATATATAGAATCTATAAAAAAAACAATAAACATGCTCTGCAAATAAATAAATTATATAATATATAAATGATAATACAAAAATATATATTAACACACTATAAAATATATAAATACACTATAAAAAAATAATTAAATGATATACCGTATAAATGATAAAAAAAAATTATATAAACACAAAAAAAAATAAATACATTCTAAATAATTTAAAATAAATTTATATATATTATAAAACATTAAAAATTAAACACATTATGCAAATAAATAAATAAATTGTATAATAAATACATTTTAATACCAAAAATACATATTAATATAAAATAAACACTATAAAAATAAATATATTTTATAATATATAAATTATAAAACCAAAAAATATATAGACTCACTATAAAGTATATAAACACACTGTAAATTGTATAAATAAATATATATAAATACAATATATAAATACATAAATGATTATAACAAATTTTATATATATACTGTATATACACATTTCAGTAACAAAAACGAGTTCCCCCTCGAAGTAGGACTTTGGTAACACGCTACACACGGGTGACACACTCCACACACGGGTGACACACTCCACACACGGGTGTAACCTGCTACAATAACAGGGTTGGAATATATTTGTTTTTCCTGCAGCAATGACCCCGTCCTGGTGTCTCTTGACTGGCGTGTTGGATCAGGTGCCCATCCTGTGCCGGATTCCTGACATACCTGAGGCCTTAGCCTGGCCAGCTGGCAGCTCCGCCATGACTGTGGACTTGCCTGGGCCGTCCCTCCAACCTGTCTGGGCAGTCCTGGTATCACACCCCCTGGTGCCAGCAATGCGGGTTGGTAGTGATTGGCAGGTTCATTGTGATTGGAGGGTAGGTTGTGATTGATGGGTTGGTTGTGATTGGAGGGTTGGTTGTGATTGGCAGGTTGGTTGTGATTGGAGGGTTGGTTGTGATTGGCGGGTTGGTTGCTATTGGCGGGTTGGTTGCGATTGGAGGGTTGGTTGCGATTGGCGGGTTTTTTGCGATTGGCGGGTTGGTTGTGATTGGCGGGTTGGTTGCGATTGGAGGGTTGGTTGCGATTGGCGGGTTTTTTGCGATTGGAGGGTTGGTTGCGATTGGAGGGTTGGTTGTGATTGGCGGGTTGGTTGTGATTGGAGGGTTGGATGTGATTGGAGGGTTGGTTGTGATTGGCGGGTTCATTGTGATTGGAGGGTTGGTTGTGATTGGAGGGTTGGTTGTGATTGATGGGTTCATTGTGATTGGAGGCTTGGTTGTGATTGGAGGGTTGGTTGTGATTGGCGGGTTGGTTGTGATTGGAGGGTTGGTTGTGAATGGCGGGTTCATTGTGATTGGAGGGTTGGTTGTGATTGGAGGGTTGGTTGTGATTGGCGGGTTCATTGTGATTGGAGGGTTGGTTGTGATTGATGGGTTCATTGTGATTGGAGGGTTGGTTGTGATTGGCGGGTTCATTGTGATTGGAGGGTTGGTTGTGATTGGAGGGTTGGTTGTGATTGGCGGGTTCATTGTGATTGGAGGGTTGGTTGTGATTGGAGGGTTGGTTGTGATTGGCGGTTTTTTTGCGATTGGCGGGTTGGTTGTGATTGGAGGGTTCATTGTGATTGGAGGGTTGGTTGTGATTGGAGGGTTGGTTGCGATTGGCGGGTTTTTTGCGATTGGTGGGTTGGTTGCGATTGGAGGGTTGGTTGCGATTGGAGGGTTGGTTGTGATTGGCGGGTTGGTTGTGATTGGAGGGTTGGTTGTGATTGGCGGGTTCATTGTGATTGGAGGGTTGGTTGTGATTGATGGGTTCATTGTGATTGGAGGGTTGGTTGTGATTGGCGGGTTCATTGTGATTGGAGGGTTGGTTGTGATTGGAGGGTTGGTTGTGATTGGCGGGTTCATTGTGATTGGAGGGTTGGTTGTGATTGGAGGGTTGGTTGTGATTGGCGGGTTGGTTGTGATTGGCGGGTTCATTGTGATTGGAAGGTTCATTGTGATTGGAGGGTTGGTTGTGATTGGAGGGTTGGTTGTCATTGGAGGGTTCATTGTGATTGGAGGGTTGGTTGTGATTGGTGGGTTGGTTGTGATTGGAGGGTTGGTTGTGATTGGAGGGTTGGTTGTGATTGGAGGGTTGGTTTTGATTGGAGGGTTGGTTGTGATTGGCGGGTTCATTGTGATTGGAGGGTTGGTTGTGATTGGCGGGTTCATTGTGATTGGAGGGTTGGATGTGATTGGCGGGTTGGTTGTGATTGGCAGGTTGGTTGTGATTGGTGGGTTCATTGTGATTGGAGGGTTGGTTGTGATTGGCGGGTTCATTGTGATTGGAGGGTTGGTTGTGATTGGCGGGTTCATTGTGATTGGAGGGTTGGTTGTGATTGGAGGGTTGGTTGTGATTGGCGGGTTGGTTGTGATTGGCGGGTTCATTGTGATTGGAGGGTTCATTGTGATTGGAGGGTTGGTTGTGATTGGTGGGTTGGTTCTCATTGGAGGGTTCATTGTGATTGGAGGGTTGGTTGTGATTGGTGGGTTGGTTGTGATTGGAGGGTTGGTTGTGATTGGAGGGTTGGTTGTCATTGGAGGGTTGGTTTTGATTGGAGGGTTGGTTGTGATTGGCGGGTTCATTGTGATTGGAGGGTTGGTTGTGATTGGAGGGTTTGTGTATTATTGACTTTTTATCTCTCACTCGGCTAGGATTTGGAGGATCTTACAGTCCCACACATAAGTAGATGGAAGCTCTACAAGAATGACGTTTTCTAAAGCCCTTTGTATCAATGTATATTTTTTTATTTTCTTTTTTTTTTTTACTAAAATACGTTTCCACTGTTGTCTGTATCTCAGCACAGATCATCGCCCGCATCCTCTTTGCATCCACTTCATGTCTACACACACTCCAGTGATGGCTGCCTGGCATTTCTCAGGGAGGATTGGCCTGATGGGGACAACAGTGGCAGCAATGGATGATGGTAGCTCCATTGGGAGCTCGGGTGACACCACAGGAGTACAATTGGGGGTCAGACACAGAGCGTTGTCACCCTATAACAGGAAGTACCTGAGCAGTGCATTTATTGCAGGATCACCATGGATTATTTTAATGATCACCGGGATCAGTGTATGTGAAAATGGCTGCTGGTAATGTCCATTGGAAACTCGGGTGACACCACAGGAGAACAGTTGGGGGCCAGACACAGAGCATTGTCACCCTATAACAGGAAGTACCTGAGCAGTGCCCTTTATGACAGGATCACCTTGGATTATTTTAATGATCTCCGGGATCAGTGTATGTGAAAATGACTGCTGGTAATGTCCATTGGAAACTCGGGTGACACCACAGGAGAAAAATTGGGGGTCAGGAACAGAGCGTTGTCACCCTATAACAGGAAGTACCTGAAGAGTGCCCTTTATGACAGGATCACCTTGGATTAATTTAATGATCATCGGGAATCAGTGTATATGAAAATGGCTGCTGGCAGTGTCCATTGGAAACTCAGGTGACACCACAGGAGAACAATTGGGGTACAGGGATAGAGCGTTGTCACCTTGTAACTGGAAGTCTCTGAGCAAGGACCTTCATGGCAGGATCGCTATGGATTAGAACAAAGATCACCAGGGATGTATTCATGTTGAAATGTCTGCTGGTAGCTTGTGTGACAGGGTGACTACACAGGAGAACAATTGGGGGACAGGGACAGAGTGTTGTCACCCTATAACAGGAAGTAGTTGAGCATGGACCTTCAGGACAGAAATGATTTGAAGGATTACATGAGATCACATGAAAACACCTTATTCTCCAGAGGACCTAAACTTCCGCCTTCTGATGTATGACATCACCGTCCTGCGCTGACATGTGCTGCACTGTGCTGAGGGAATGTCAACTGTTGTACTTCATTTCAGTGCATTGCAACACAGAGCAATGGAGGGGATCGTCCTGTAATGATCGATCTGGGGACACGATCCCTTTATTAGTAGGTCTGGGGGCGGGGTCTCTTTATTAGTAGATCTGGGGGAGGGGTCTCTTTATTAGTAGATCTGGGGGAGGGGTCTCTTTATTAGTAGATCTGGGGGTGTGGTCTCTTTATTAGTAGATCTGGGGGAGGGGTCTCTTTATTAGTAGATCTGGGGGAGGGGTCTCTTTATTAGTAGATCTGGGGGATGGGTCTCTTTATTAGTGGATTTGGGGGAGGGGTCTCTTTATTAGTAGGTCTGGGGGAGGGGTCTCTATATTAGTAGATCTGATGACGGGGTCTCTCTAATGGTAGATCTGGGGGAGGGGTCTCTTTATTAGTAGATCTGGGGGTGTGGTCTCTTTATTAGTAGATCTGGGGGAGGGGTCTCTTTATTAGTGGATTTGGGGGTGGGGTCTCTTTATTAGTAGGTCTGGGGGAGGGGTCTCTATATTAGTAGATCTGATGGCGGGGTCTCTCTAATGGTAGATCTGGGGGAGGGGTCTCTTTATTAGTATATCTGGGGGAGGGGTCTCTTTATTAGCAGATCTGGGGGTGTGGTCTCTTTATTAGTAGATCTGGGGGAGGGGTCTCTTTATTAGTAGATCTGGGGGAGGGGTCTCTTTATTAGTGGATTTGGGGGTGGGGTCTCTTTATTAGTAGGTCTGGGGGAGGGGTCTCTATATTAGTAGATCTGAAGGCGGGGTCTCTCTAATGGTAGATCTGGGGGAGGGGTCTCTTTATTACTAGATCTGGGGGAGGGGTCTCTTTATTAGTAGATCTGGGGGAGGGGTCTCTTTATTAGTAGATCTGGGGGAGGGATCTCTTTATTAGTAGATCTGGGGGCGGGGTCTCTTTATTAGTAGATCTGGGGGAGGGATCTCTTTATTAGTAGATCTGGGGGCGGGGTCTATTTATTAGTAGCTCTGGAGGCAGTGTCTCATTATTAGATTTGGGGGCGTGGTCTCATTATTAGTAGATCTGGGGGCGGGGTCTTTCTAATGGTAGATCAGGGACGGGGGTCTCATTATTAGTAGATCTGAAGGTGGGGTCTCATTATTATATCTGGGGGCGGGAGCTCATTATATCTGGGGCGGGGTCTCTTTAATATAGATCTAGGGGCGGGGTCTCTTTCATTTACTATCTGGGGGCGGGGTCGCTTTCAGTTACTATCTGGGGGCGGGGTCGGTTTCAGTTTCTATCTGGGGGGGGGGGGGGGGGGGGGCTGTGGCAGGACGAGATCTCAGCTTCTTCTCACATACTAAACAGATAAGGACTGCAGTAAGCACACGTGACCTCGTCCAGTCCCCTTCACTCCATTGGCCGGCGCTCTCTCTGACACAGATCAATGAAGATGCCGCATTCACCATGCTGTCTAAGTCCCGCCCTCTACCTTCCTCTTTCGCTAACGTCACACCCTCGATCACTTTGGAGACCCGCCCCTCACGTCCTACTCCCCACGAGGAGGGGCGGGGACGTAAAGCGAGGTCCTGGTCACATGCTCTGTACGTCATCACCTTGCGGCCACAACACAGAGAGGCGCAGACTGGGCGACTGAAATGAAGTAAGTGACCCCATAAATCTGCTAAATGTGTGACTGTGTCCGGGGGGGGGGGGGTCACCCAGAGAAGTGAGCACCGGGCTCCTCTGTGTACAACAGAGCCGGTCATGGCTGCTGGGAGATGAATGTTCACCTGAGTCTGTCTCCTCAGCCTGGATACATTGTGGAGGCCATCTGAGCTGTCTGCTGTGCTGCCCTACCAGCTGCTTAACTACATTCTATCTTCCGGCCCCTGAGTACGCGCCGCCTCCCCATCCCTGAGTATGCGCCGCGCTCCGTCTCCCCGCCCCTGAGTACGCACCGCCTCCCCACCCGAGTTCGCACCGCGCTCCGTCTCCCCACCCCTGAGTACGCACCGCGCTCCGTCTCCCCGCCCCTGAGTACGCGCCGCCTCCCCATCCCTGAGTACGCGCCGTCTCCCCACCCCTGAGTACGCACCGCGCTCCGTCTCCCCGCCCCTGAGTACGCGCCGCCTCCCCATCCCTGAGTACGCGCCGCCTCCCCATCCCTGAGTACGCGCCGCCTCCCCATCCCTGAGTACGCGCCGCGCTCCGTCTCCCCGCCCCTGAGTACGCACCGCGCTCCGTCTCCCCGCCCCTGAGTACGCGCCGCCTCCCCATCCCTGAGTACGCGCTGCGCTCCGTTTCCCCACCCCTGAGTACGCACCGTGCTCCGTCTCCCCGCCCCTGAGTACGCACCGCCTCCCCACCCGAGTACGCACCGCGCTCCGTCTCCCCATCCCTGAGTACGCACCGCGCTCCGTCTCCCCGCCCCTGAGTACGTACCGCCTCCCCACCCGAGTACGCGCCGCGCTCCGTCTCCCCGCCCCTGAGTACGCGCCGCGCTCCGTCTCCCCGCCCCTGAGTACGCGCCGCGCTCCGTCTCCCCGCCCCTGAGTACGCGCCGCGCTCCGTCTCCCCGCCCCTGAGTACGCGCCGCGCTCCGTCTCCCCGCCCCTGAGTACGTGCCGCGCTCCGTCTCCCCGCCCCTGAGTACGCACCGCCTCCCCACCCCTGAGTACGCGCCGCGCTCCGTCTCCCCGCCCCTGAGTACGCGCCGCGCTCCGCCTCCCCGCCCCTGAGTACGCACCGCCTCCCCGCCCCTGAGTACGCGCCGCGCTCCGTCTCCCCGCCCCTGAGTACGCGCCGCGCTCCGTCTCCCCGCCCCTGAGTACGCGCCGCGCTCCGTCTCCCCGCCCCTGAGTACGCGCCGCACTCCGTCTCCCCGCCCCTGAGTACGCGCCGCGTTTCGTCTCCCCGCCCCTGAGTACGCACCGCCTCCCCGCCCCTGAGTACGCGCCGCGCACCGCCTCCCCGCCCCTGAGTACGCGCCGCGCACCGTCTCCCTGCCCCTGAGTATGCGCCACGCTTCGTCTCCCCGCCCCTGAGTACACACCGTGCTCCTCCTCCCCGCCCCTGAGTACGCGCTCCGCCTCCCCGCCCCTGAGTATGCACCGTCTCCCCGCCCCTGAGTACGCGCCGCACTCCGTCTCCCCGCCCCTGAGTACGCGCCGCGCTCCGTCTCCCCGCCCCTGAGTACGCGTCGCGCACCGTCTCCCCGCCCCTGAGTACGCGCCGCGCTTCGTCTCCCCGCCCCTGAGTACACACCGCGCTCCTCCTCCCCGCCCCTGAGTACGCGCTCCGCCTCCCCGCCCCTAAGTATGCACCGTCTCCCCACCCCTGAGTACGCGTCGCGCTCCGTCTCCCCGCCCCTGGGTACGCGTCGCACTCCGTCTCCCCGCCCCTGAGTACGCGTCGCGCTCCGTCTCCCCGCCCCTGAGTACGCGCCGCGCTCCGTCTCCCCGCCCCTGAGTACATGACCAGCTTCTCCTCTCCCTACCGCCGGCTTTCAGTGGCTGCAGGAGGAAAATGTTTATTATACTATTCCAAAATACAAAAGTGAAATTCTGAACCATTTCATAGCTCTGTCTCCCAGCTCCTGAGTACACTTTACACTCGGTCTCCCATCTATAGTGACTGTGTTCATTAACCCCTCGTCTCCAATTTTGTAGTCCATTAACAAAAGTGAAGCTGATTAATGAACTGAATGATCGGGAGGCTCGGCTCGGTGTGAAGGATTCCGTGTCATGGCATCAAGACTACAGAGACAGCGCCTGGATATTCATGGGTGAGTCACGGGACAGATGATGCATGTGTCAGCCTTTATGTCCGGGATAAATGTTTGACAACCCCTGTCAGGCTTTTACTGCTACTTGCGGCTCTGCTAGAGAGATCTCCCCTCACTTCCTCCCGCCCTACTGACAGCAGTGTCCCCAGACAGAAAGTGAGTTGAAATCTGCAAGAGGGACACAGAAATAAAAAGCTAATAGAAATCTAACCTTCCATCACTCTAAGAATAAAATGAATAAATATAAACTATATATATATATATATATATATCCCGCAGTATTGGGCCGCCGGCCTTTCCACGCACATGACCTTTAATGGCCCCCCAGTCTTAGTCCGTAGGGTTCAATATTGAGTTGGCCCCGCCCTTTGCAGCTATAACAGCTTCAACTCTTCTGAGAAGGCCGTCCACAAGGTTTAGGAGGGTGTCTATGGGAAGGTTGGACCATTCTTCCAGAAGCACATTTGTCAGGTCAGGCACTGATGTCGGGGGAGGAGGCCTGGCTCACAGTCTCCGCTCTAATTCATCCCAAAGGTGTTCTATGGGGTTGAGGTCAGGACTCTGTGCAGGCCAGTCAAGTTCCTCCACCCCAAACTGGCTCCTCCATGTCTTTATGGACCTTGCTTTGTGCACTGGTGCGCAGTCATGTTGCAACAGGAAGGGGCCATCCCCAAACTCCTCCCACAAAGTTGGGAGCATAAAATTGTCTAAAATGTCGCCTTAAGAGTTCCCTTCACTGGAACTAGGGGGCCAAGTCCAACCCCTGCAAAAACAACGCCACACCATAATCCCCCCTCCACCAAACTTTACACTTGGCACAATGCAGTCAGGCAAGTACCGTTCTCCTGGCAACCACCAAACCCAGACATGTCCATCGGATTGCCAGACAGAGAAGCGTGATTGGTCACTCCAGAGAGCAGGGCTCCCCTGCTCTAGAGTCCAGTGGCGGCGTGCTTTACACCACGGCATCCGACACTTTGCATTGCACTTGGTGATGTAAGGCTTTGATGCAGCTGCTCGGCCATGGAAACCCATTCCATGGAGCTCTCTACACACTGTTGTTGGGCTCATCTGAAGGCCACACCAAGTTTGGAGCTATTGACTCTGCAGACAGTTGGCGACTTCTGCGCACTGTGCGCTTCAGCATGCGCTGACCCCGCCCTGTCATGTGACGTGGCCTACCACTTGGTGGCTGAGTTGCTGTTGTTCCCAGTTGCTTCCACTTTGTTATAATCCCACTAACAGTTGAGCGTGGAATATTTAGTAGCCAGGAAATGTCACGGATGGACTTATTGCCCAGGTGACCACCTATCACGGGACCACGCTTGGAGTCACTGAGCTCCTGAGAGCGACCCATTCTTTCACCAATGTTTGTAGAAGCAGTCTGCATGCCTAGGGGCTTGATTGTATACACCTGTGTCCATGGAGGGGGTTGGAACACCCTAATCTAACAATTTGGAGGGCGGGGCCAATACAATATAGTATATATTTATTTATTCCTCTCTGGGGAAACCATTGTAACTGGGACAGGAAGTGAGGGAAAATCTACAACAGGGATAGATAAATAAACCACTGATGGAGTTCTAGCCTTTCATTAATCTATTCCTGTCTGGAGAAACCTACTGGAACAGGAAGCAGTGTGAGGTCTCATTCATACTTGCGGTTTGTAGGGCGGTAAAACCCCTGGTTTTCCTGCCGCTCAATCCCTCCCTCCTGCAGAGGCAGCATACAGTGCCGTACACATGCCACGGCTGCGATACTTGCTGTCTGTTCCGAACTTGAGCTCCCAGATGCTTTTTTTTTTTTTTTTTTTCTTCTTTAACCCCTTCTGTGATCACATGGTGAATATCCTTTCATAGGGAATGAGCAGAAGGAAGAAGAGACCCTGTCCCTGCCATCAGGGCAAAGTGGTATAGTCTGTATAAATCCCCCCCACCTCCGATCACCTTATTTTCACCTTCCCTGCTGCTCCTCCCCCACTGCTTGTTCCTCTTTCACAACCCTTCTGTATTAACCCCTGCCCTTGGTGAAAAATGTGTTTGAACGAATAAATTAAAGTGACTAAAATAAATGGGGAAAAAAAAGCGTTGGCTGATAGAGCTTAGAGGGAACAGTGAGGTTATATGACGGTGATCAAGCACTGCATTTTGGGATATCTTCCCCCCCTCCCCCCCCAATACCCAGAGGGGTCCGAACAAAACATTCCAGCCTGGCAGCGGCATCCTTGCTCTGAGTAACATAGAAACCGACGCCATCTTGGGTCATGGAACCTGCAGCTACAGTGCCCTCGTTTTTGTTTTTAATCAAACTTCATCATACTGATAGAGAGGTGGCAAAATTCTAATCAGAGTCATCAGCAGAGCTCTGAGGAAAGCATCCTGAATAGTTGTCCATGCCCTCAGATGACCCAAGTAGAAGGGGCAGAGGAGGAGTGCTATAAAGGGGGTATAAGGCAAGAGGGCCTCTTTAACCGCCTCCCGCCTGCCATTTAAGGAAATGACGGGCGCAAGGCGGTTTTCTCGTTCTGGGAGGACGTTATATGACATCCTCCCACTCTAGCCATGCACGCATGACTCCAGGAGCGCGCAGCGCAACGATTGGTGATGCGCTGTGTCCAAGGGATCACTGATCAATGGAAAGAGCTGAAGATGTTGGCTCGGTCATGTGATCAGCTGTGTCCAATCGCAGCGGATCTCGTGTAAATAAGGAAATGCCGGTTATCTGCATTTCTCTCCTCTCGAGCTGTCATGCTGACAGAGGAGAGGAGAGCCGGTAATCGGCTTTCCGCTGAGGGGACATGTACACTGATCATCAGAGCACTGATGATCAGTGTAGCCCCAGCAGTGCCAGCTGTCAGTGCCCATCAATGCCAGCTGTCAGTGCTCATCAATGCCACCTGCCAATGCCCATCAGTGCCACATATCAGTGCCTACCAGTGCACATCAATGCCACATATCAGTACCCATCTGACCTGCCTTTCAGTGCCACCTATCAGTGCCGCCTAACAGTGCCAGTCAGTGCCGCCTATCAGTGCTGCCTTTCAGTGCCCATCAGTGATGCCTGTCAATGCCCATCAGTGCCCATAAGTGCAGCCTATCAGTAGCCATCCCTGCAGCCTCATTAGCGCACATCAGTGAAGGAGAAAAATCACTTATTTACAAAATTGTATAACAAAAACTAAGAAAAAAAACGTGTATTTTTTTCAAAAATTTCAGTTGTTTTTGGTTTGTTTAGCAAAAAATTAAAAACCCCGAGGTGATTAAATACCACCAAAATAAAGCTCTATCTGTCACAAAAAATGATAAAAATTTCATATGGGTACAGTGTTGCATGACCGCGCAATTGTCATTCAAAGTGTGACAGAGCTGAAAGCTGGAAACTGGCCTGGGCAGGAAGGGGGTATAAGTGTTCCGGACTGGAAATGGTTAAACCTTTTACTTCCAGGGCTGCTTTTGCATTTTTAGCACATGTTTAACCCCTTGACGCCGAAGGGGGTATAAGTGCCTGGTAGGCGAGGGGTTAAAGTGGTAGTAAACTGTTTTTTGTTTTTTTTTTACTTGTACCTACAGGTAAGACATGGCTTCACATAATGTGCCATGTATACTAGCACATTATAGCATTGCCTTGGCGAGGAAAAGTTCTTTTTTTTTTTTTTTTTCTTTTCTAATTACAAGGTTTAGTACCACTTCAATGTAGTTCTAAGAAGTGATGTTTGTCCTTTTTTTTTTATAAAGCTGTCAGTTTTATATTTTGTTTTTTTTTTTCCTGTAGGAGGGCTGCCTTATGAGTTGACTGAAGGGGACATTATTTGTGTCTTTTCACAGTAAGTTTTATTCCTCTGGCCGCTACATTGTTTTTCTGTATTTCTACAATATAGTAAATTACCTGGGACTTCCTCAAAAGTAGTACTTATTGCCAAATTCTGATCTTTGCTTCATCGTCATCCAGAAATTAGTTTATAACCAAAAATTATAATTTTTAAACTTTTTTTTCTACATTTTTATTTTTTTTTATATTATTATTTGTTTTTTTGTTTTTTTACATACTGTCACCCTAGCAGTACAGTGTCACCATGGTGACACTGTACTACTTGTGGGGGGTGATAAAGATTTTTTTTTTTTTTACACTGATTGCTTTTACACCCATAAAGGCTGTAAAAGCAATCATTTCTCCTCTCTGGCTACATTCCTGCAGCCATTGAGAAATACTGAGTGAGCTGTGATTGGTCACAGCTTGTCACATGGTACAAGGTTGTTGTGAATGGACCTGTACCATGTGACCTCTGTGATCATTCACAGATTTCACACGTAGTAAGCAATGATGTCAGAAGTGACATCTTGCTTACTACTCTGCATGTGATCACTGATTGGCCAATCAGTGATCACGTGATCGGGACCTCGCACAGAGGTCCTGTACGACCGGAGGAGACAGCGGGCACCGGGTCGCGGTGCTGCACACTCCCAGGGAGCGCGCACAAGCAGGGGGCGGGGAGGCCTTTTATAAATGGCCACCCGCCCCTGCACTGCCACCGTCCGGCCGTTTATATACAATGGCCGGACGGGAGGTGGTTAATGTTTCCGCTGTCAGCGGGGTTCCCCACTGACAGCTGAATGTAAAAACAATTTCCGGCAATTAAAACATTTAAAAAAAAATTGCATGGGGTTCCCCCCCATACGTACCAAGCCCTTTGGATCTGGTATGGATTTTGAGGGGAACCCCCGTGCCAAAACGTTTTAAAAAAAATGGAGTTGAGGTCTCCCCCCAAAACCTTTACCAGACCCTTATTCGAGCATGCAGCCTGGCAGGTCCGGAAAGGGGTTGGGATCAATACCCAGCCACATCCCCTCAACATTGGTGGTGTTTTGGGCCCCCCCCCCCCCCCCAAAGCATCCTGTCCCCATGTTGATGGGGACAGGGGCCTTTTCCCTACAACCATGGCTGGCGGTTGTGGGGGATCTGCGGGTTGGGCTTATCGGAATCTGGAAGCCCCCTTTAACAAGGGGGCCCCCTGGATCCTGCACCCCATGTGAATGAGTATGGGGTACATGGTACCACTACTCATTCACAAGAAAAAAAAGTGCAGTGTAAAAAATGACAGGAGACAGTCTTTGACAAGTCCTTTATTAAAAACAAAACGACAAAAAGCCACCCCGAAATAGATCCAACATCAATCACGATGTCCTCCAGCAATGCCGGCCCCAAAAAACGCTTCACTCTCAACGCTGGCTCTCAGCCGTCTGATAGCTGCACCGGCCTGACAGTTCTTAAATATTATCCTGACCTGTGGTCAGGTGCATTGCTTTGGCCAACCACAATGCACTGTCAGGGCACAGTGCATTCTGGGGCGCGGCAGGCGAACATCCCGCCAAAAGCCCTTACCATTCGTGTGCTTGCCAAACACACAAACGGCCGGTGTTCGAGTCGAACTTACGCTCACCTCGAACATCAAGCCCAACATTAGTCTTTTAACCACCTCCCGTTCAGCCGTTGTAAATAAACGGCCGGACGGTGGCAGTGCAGGGTCGGGTGGCCGTTTATAAACGGCCTCCCCACACCCTGCTTGTGCGTGCTCCCTGGGGGCGCGCAGCACCGTGATCCGGTGCCCGCTGTGTCCTCCGGACACAGTGGAACACCGATCGTCGGACGGGGACCTCTGTACGAGGTCCCGATCGTATGATCACTGATTGGCCAATCAGTGATCACATGCAGAGTAGTTAGCAAGATGTCACTTCTGATTCATAAGGGGAAGATTGCCCACAGAGGAGCAAGTTATGTGTTACCCCCACTAATAGGGGAGATGTTTTTCTGACCTGTGTCCACATACAGGTCCATGTGAGAAGGTGAGGGTCCACCTGGACTTCTATGTTCACTGTGGTGATTCACGTACATTGAGGACTTGCAGCCCTGGGATTCTGGGTGCAGTCACCAGTAGATGTCCCACTCTTTTTTGAAATTCTGAAGAATTCGTTTTTCATCTTTTTTTTTTTTTTTTTTTTTTGTGGACCCTAGTCACGTTTGAGTTTGTCTTGAGCTTTGTTTTTACTAATATTGTTTGTTGATAGCAGCGCAACACATTTTTATTTCATTGATTTCGTTTTTTTATGAGAACACACATAACACGTGTGTGCAGCCGCTCATTATTCAGCACATTGGCAGAGCACAATTCCTTTTTTTTTTTTTTTTTATCAGTTCCAATTTTCTGTCACACAATATTAGTGGAAAGGTTTCCGAAAAGCAAAATTTCTGTAAAAAATGTCTTAAAAAAGTTAAATTAGGACGCATAAACACAATGGGGTTAATTTACATAAAAAAAAATAGGGCTGTTTCATCGCTCTGCTAACTTTTTTTTTTTTTTTCTTTGTAGATATGGTGAAGTGGTGAATATTAACTTGGTGCGTGACAAGCAGTCTGGGCGCTCTCGCGGATTCTGCTTTCTGTGTTATGAGGATCAGAGAAGTACAGTGCTGGCTGTAGATAATCTGAACGGCATCAAGGTGAGACACTGACATCTGACTAATGGCGGTAGAAGGAAGTGGGGAAAAAATGCGGAAGGCTTTCTTGGTCACTGCATATTAGGCCCCATGTACACGGGACACTTCTAAACGATGGAAGTGAGTGCTGGAAAAGGTAGGCTAAAAAAAAGTCTGTTTAGCCGCGTTTATGCGCATTTGTGTTTAAAAGCGTTTGTTAAAGATAAGCACAGGAGAACCTCCCAAATGCCCAGAATGCACTGAAAAGTGGTAAATTATTAACTATTTCAGACTGTTTCAGAGGAATACAGAGAGTAGAAGCAGAGACAGCAGTATGTGTTGAGATTAGCTTAGGTGTGAGTTGCTCATTAACATTACTTTTGTTTCCAAGGGTGGAAAAGGTGTCTGGTGGAGGGAGTCATTAAGGCCACCTGGCAGGGGGTCTTCATGAGGAATTTGAGGTGTGAATGGTCATTAACATGTCTTTTGTTTCCAAGGGTGGGGGAGGTCTGAGGTGTGAATGGTCATTAACAAATCTTTTGTTTCCAATACTGGGAGAGGTCTGAGGTGTGAATGGTCATTAACAAATCTTTTGTTTCCAAGGGTGGGAGAGGTCTGAGGTGTGAATGGTCATTAACATATCTTTTGTTTCCAAGGGTCGGAGAGGTCTGAGAAGTGAATTGGTCATTAACATATCTTTTGTTTCCAAGGGCAGGAGAGGTCTGAGGAATGAATTGGTCATTAACATATCTTTTGTTTCCAATACTGGGATAGGTCTGAGGCGTGAATGGTCATTACCATATCTTTTGTTTCCAAGGGTGGGAGAGGTCTGAGGAGTGAATTGGTCATTACCATATCTTTTGTTTCCAAGGGTGGGAGAGGTCTGAGGTGTGAATGGTCATTAACATATCTTTTGTTTCCAAGGGTGGGATAGGTCTGAGGAGTGAATTGGTCATTAACATATCTTTTGTTTCCAAGGGTGGGAGAGGTCTGAGGTGTGAATGGTCATTAACATATCTTTTGTTTCCAAGGGTGGGAGAGGTCTGAGGTGTGAATGGTCATTAACATATCTTTTGTTTCCAAGGGTGAGAGAGGTCTGAGGTGTGAATGGTCATTAACAAATCTTTTGTTTCCAAGGGTGGGAGAGGTCTGAGGTGTGAATGGTCATTAACATATCTTTTGTTTCCAAGGGTCGGAGAGGTCTGAGAAGTGAATTGGTCATTAACATATCTTTTGTTTCCAAGGGCAGGAGAGGTCTGAGGAATGAATTGGTCATTAACATATCTTTTGTTTCCAATACTGGGATAGGTCTGAGGCGTGAATGGTCATTACCATATCTTTTGTTTCCAAGGGTGGGAGAGGTCTGAGGTGTGAATGGTCATTAACATATCTTTTGTTTCCAAGGGTGGGAGAGGTCTGAGGAGTGAATTGGTCATTAACATATCTTTTTTTTCCAAGGGTGGGAGAGGTCTGAGGTGTGAACGGTCATTAACATATCTTTTGTTTCCAAGGGTGGGAGAGGTCTGAGGTGTGAATGGTCATTAACATATCTTTTGTTTCCAAGGGTGGGATAGGTCTGAGGAGTGAATTGGTCATTAACATATCTTTTGTTTCCAAGGGTGGGGGAGGTCTGAGGTGTGAATGGTCATTAACATATCTTTTGTTTCCAAGGGGGAGAGAGGTTTGAGGTGTGAATGGTCATTAACATATCTTTTGTTTCCAAGGGTGGGATAGGTCTGAGGAGTGAATTGGTCATTAACATATCTTTTGTTTCCAAGGGTGGGGGAGGTCTGAGGTGTGAATGGTCATTAACATATCTTTTGTTTCCAAGGGTGGGAGAGGTCTGAGGTGTGAATGGTCATTAACATATCTTTTGTTTCCAAGGGTGGGAGAGGTCTGAGGTGTGAATGGTCATTAACATATCTTTTGTTTTCAAGGGTGAGAGAGGTCTGAGGTGTGAATGGTCATTAACATATCTTTTGCTTCCAAGGGCGAGAGAGGTCTGAGGTGTGAATGGTTATTAACATATCTTTTGTTTCCAAGGGTGAGAGAGGTCTGAGGTGTGAATGGTCATTAACATATCTTTTGCTTCCAAGGGCGGGAGAGGTGTGAATTGGTCATTACAATGTGTGACCAGCTTGATAGGAACATCCTGTGTTCAGTGTTTTGTCCATTTGAGTACCTTGAAACCGCTTTGTAGGCATTTTTCATGATGAAAAAAGGCTCTGGACAACATCGAGAACTGGAAGAGTTAAAAAAAAAAAATTTCAACCGCTTATGAACGCGCTTTGCCGTGTTAAGCCACATTTACAAGCGCTTTGCGTTTGAAACGCTGATAGAATCGACTGCTGAACGCAAGTTTTCTGGGTTCAAAAAAAGGACTGTAGCCTGTAAAGGACTGTGAATGACGATGTGTACATGGACACATAGGAAAACATTAGGGAGAGTTCAGGGGCTGCTGAGAAAAAACGCTGAACTTGAGTTTATCAACTGACAGTGGCAACTTATCAAACCTGCATGAGCAAATTCCTAACAGGTCACAATATACAGCAATAGTATCCTATTTTTGGAACTGTTTCACCTTTTTATCATTAAGGCCTCATGTACACTGCAGCTGCTAAACTGACATTCAGGAGCTTTTCTGCGTTGTTTTTTTTTTTTATTTCAGCAGCCCCTGAACTCTCCCTAATGTTTTCCTATGCGCCCGTGTACACATCTTCGTTTACAGGCAGTTGAGTTTACAGTCGTTTTTTTTTAACGCACCTTGCGCTCAGGAGTAGATTTTGCCGGCATTTCAAACGCAGTGAACCGCGTTTATAAGCATTTGCGTTTAGAAGCGTTTTTTTTTTTTAACTGTTCCATGTCCAGATGCTGTCCAGAGCTTTTTTTCATCATCAGAATTGCATGCAAAGCGTTTTCCATGTATTTAAATGGACCCGCCACACCAGCGCAGTCAGTTCCAGGTTTCACGTGAAGGAAAAAATGGTAGAACGCGCCGCATTATGTTCATGATGGGATCCATAGTGAATACAACCAGAAAAGACAGGTCATCTCAACACATACTGCGCTCTCTGCTCCTCTCAAAATGTCTGAAATAGTTAAATATTTACTATTTTTTCAGTGCATTCTGGGCATTTGGGAAGGTCTCCTGAGGTTATCTTTTAAAAATGCTTCTAAACGCAAACGCGCATAAATGCCACTAAACTGACGTTTTTTAACCTGCGTTTTCCAGCAGTCAGTTTCCATCGTTCTGAAGAGTTTTCCAAACGCCCCGTGTACATGAGCCCTAAGAATACATCCTTGAGCTCGAGTCAGACTTTGCATGGGCTGAGATGATGTCATCGGTCTGATGAAGAGAGGAGGAAGCATTTCTTTCGTCTTCTCTTTCCTTGTAATCAGACTGTACTTTGTACCAAATTACAAAGGTGCAGAGGGGGTGATCTGTGTCAGACATTTGTGAACACCAAGAACTACCCAGGCTCCAGGATTTACATGATCGTGCCCCATATAGGGTCTGGGATTATAAATCCCATTTCAGTTTTTGCAGATGACACCAAGCTGTGCCGTGGAATAACGTCCTTACAGGATGTCTCCAACTTACAAGCCGACCTCAATGCTCTGTGTAATTGGGGGACTATGGGGCCAATGAGGGTTAATGTTGATAAATGTAAGGTTCTGCACTTGGGGGCTAAGAATACGCATGCATCATACATACTAGGGGGGGTACAACTGGGGGAATCAATGGTGGAGAAGGATTTGGGGGGTCAATGGTGAAGGATTTGGGGGGTCAATGGTGGAGAAGGAAATGGGGGAATCAATGATGGAGAAGGATCTGGGGGTTCCGGTAGATCACAACTTAATAATGGCAAGCAATGCCAAGCTGCGGGTTCTAAAGGTATAGATTCCAGAGAGAGAGATATCATCCCCCCCCCCCCCCCCCCCGGGTACAAATCATTAGTAATACTTCATCTGGAATATGCAGTTTAGTTTTGCGGCACCAATTCACAAAAAGAACATTGGGGAACTGGAGAAAGTACAGAAAAGGGCAACCAAACTGATAGAGGCATGGAGGAGATCAGCTATGAGGAAAGATTAGAGGAACTGAATTTATTCTGTGCTGAGAAGAGATTAAGGGGGGATATGATCTCCATGTATAATACATAAGGGGGGATATGATCACCATGTATAATACATAAGGGGGGATATGATCTCCATGTATAATACATAAGGGGGGATATGATCTCCATGTATAATACATAAGGGGGGATATGATCTCCATGTATAATACATAAGGGGGATATGATCTCCATGTATAATACATAAGGGGGGGGGATATGATCCCCATGTATAATACATAAGGGGGGATATGATCTCCATGTATAATACATAAGGGGGGATATGATCTCCATGTATAATACATAAGGGGGGATATGATCTCCATGTATAATACATAAGGGGGGGGGGATATGATCCCCATGTATAATACATAAGGGGGGGATATGATCTCCATGTATAATACATAAGGGGGGATATGATCTCCATGTATAATACATAAGGGGGGATATGATCTCCATGTATAATACATAAGGGGGGGATATGATCTCCATGTATAATACATAAGGGGGGGGGATATGATCTCCATGTTTAATACATAAGGGGGGATATGATCTCCATGTATAATACATAAGGGGGGATATGATCTCCATGTATAATACATAAGGGGGGGGGGGATATGATCTCCATGTATAATACATAAGGGGGGTATGATCTCCATGTATAATACATAAGGGGGGATATGATCTCCATGTATAATACATAAGGGGGGATATGATCTCCATGTATAATACATAAGGGGGGATATGATCTCCATGTATAATACATAAGGGGGGGGGGGATATGATCTCCATGTATAATACATAAGGGGGGTATGATCTCCATGTATAATACATAAGGGGGGATATGATCTCCATGTATAATACATAAGGGGGGATATGATCTCCATGTATAATACATAAGGGGGGATATGATCTCCATGTATAATACATAAGGGGGATATGATCTCCATGTATAATACATAAGGGGGGGGCTATGATCACCATGTATAATACATAAGGGGGATATGATCACCATGTATAATACATAAGGGGGGGGGGGGGATATGATCTCCATGTATAATACATAAGGGGGGGGGGGGCTATGATCACCATGTACAATACATAAGGGGGATATGATCTCCATGTATAATACATAAGGGGGGGCTATGATCACCATGTACAATACATAAGGGGGGATATGATCTCCATGTATAATACATAAGGGGGGATATGATCACCATGTATAATACATAGGGGGGATATATGATCTCCATGTATAATACATAAGGGGGGATATGATCTCCATGTATAATACATAAGGGGGGATATGATCTCCATGTATAATACATAAGGGGGGATATGATCTCCATGTATAATACATAAGGGGGGATATGATCTCCATGTATAATACATAAGGGGGGATATGATCTCCATGTATAATACATAAGGGGGGATATGATCTCCATGTATAATACATAAGGGGGGATATGATCACCATGTATAATACATAAGGGGGGATATGATCTCCATGTATAATACATAAGGGGGGATATGATCTCCATGTATAATACATAAGGGGGGATATGATCTCCATGTATAATACATAAGGGGGGATATGATCTCCATGTATAATACATAAGGGGGGATATGATCTCCATGTATAATACATAAGGGGGGATATGATCTCCATGTATAATACATAAGGGGGGGGATATGATCTCCATGTATAATACATAAGGGGGGGATATGAAACCGCTTTGTAGGCATTTTTCATGATGAAAAAAGGCTCTGGACAACATTGAGAACTGGAAGAGTTAAAAAAAAAAATTTCAACCGCTTATGAACGCGCTTTGCCGTGTTAAGCCACATTTACAAGCGCTTTGCGTTTGAAACGCTGATAGAATCGACTGCTGAACGCAAGTTTTCTGGGTTCAAAAAAAGCACTGTAGCCTGTAAAGGACTGTAAATGACGATGTGTACATGGACACATAGGAAAACATTAGGGAGAGTTCAGGGGCTGCTGAGAAAAACCGCTGAACTTGAGTTTATCAACTGACAGTGGCAACTTATCAAACCTGCATGAGCAAATTCCTAACAGGTCACAATATACAGCAATAGTATCCTATTTTTGGAAATGTTTCACCTTTTTATCATTAAGGCCTCATGTACACTGCAGCTGCTAAACTGACATTCAGGAGCTTTTCTGCGTTTTTTTTTTTATTTCGGCAGCCCCTGAACTCTCCCTAATGTTTTCCTATGTGCCCGTGTACACATCTTCGTTTACAGGCAGTTGAGTTTACAGTCGTTTTTTTTTTTAACGCACCTTGCGCTCAGGAGTAGATTTTGCCGGCATTTCAAACGCAGTGAACCGCGTTTATAAGCATTTGCGTTTAGAAGCATTTTTTTTTTTAACTGTTCCATGTCCAGATGCTGTCCAGAGCTTTTTTTCATCATCAGAATTGCATGCAAAGCGTTTTCCATGTATTTAAATGGACCCGCCACACCAGCGCAGTCAGTTCCAGGTTTCACGTGAAGGAAAAAATGGTAGAACGCGCCGCATTATGCTCATGATGGGATCCATAGTGAATACAACCAGAAAAGACAGGTCATCTCAACACATACTGCGCTCTCTGCTCCTCTCAAAATGTCTGAAATAGTTAAATATTTACTATTTTTTCAGTGCATTCTGGGCATTTGGGAAGGTCTCCTGAGGTTATCTTTTAAAAATGCTTCTAAACGCAAACGCGCATAAATGCCACTAAACTGACGTTTTTTAACCTGCGTTTTCCAGCAGTCAGTTTCCATCGTTCTGAAGAGTTTCCCAAACGCCCCGTGTACATGAGCCCTAAGAATACATCCTTGAGCTCGAGTCAGACTTTGCATGGGCTGAGATGATGTCATCGGTCTGATGAAGAGAGGAGGAAGCATTTCTTTCGTCTTCTCTTTCCTTGTAATCAGACTGTACTTTGTACCAAATTACAAAGGTGCAGAGGGGGTGATCTGTGTCAGACATTTGTGAACACCAAGAACTACCCAGGCTCCAGGATTTACATGATCGTGCCCCATATGCCCCATATAGGGTCTGGGATTATAAATCCCATTTCAGTTTTTGCAGATGACACCAAGCTGTGCCGTGGAATAACGTCCTTACAGGATGTCTCCAACTTACAAGCCGACCTCAATGCTCTGTGTAATTGGGGGACTATGGGGCCAATGAGGGTTAATGTTGATAAATGTAAGGTTCTGCACTTGGGGGCTAAGAATACGCATGCATCATACATACTAGGGGGGGTACAACTGGGGGAATCAATGGTGGAGAAGGATTTGGGGGGTCAATGGTGGAGAAGGATTTGGGGGGTCAATGGTGGAGAAGGAAATGGGGGAATCAATGGTGGAAAAGGATCTGGGGGTTCTGGTAGATCACAACTTAATAATGGCAAGCAATGCCAAGCTGCGGGTTCTAAAGGTATAGATTCCAGAGAGAGAGATATCATCCCCCCCCCCCCCCCCCCCGGGTACAAATCATTAGTAATACTTCATCTGGAATATGCAGTTTAGTTTTGCGGCACCAATTCACAAAAAGAACATTGGGGAACTGGAGAAAGTACAGAGAAGGGCAACCAAACTAATACGAGGCATGGAGGAGATCAGCTATGAGGAAAGATTAGAGGAACTGAATTTATTCTCTACTGAGAAGAGGAGATTAAGGGGGGATATGATCTCCATGTATAATACATAAGGGGGGATATGATCTCCATGTATAATACATAAGGGGGGATATGATCACCATGTATAATACATAAGGGGGGATGTGATCTCCATGTATAATACATAAGGGGGATATGATCTCCATGTATAATACATAAGGGGGGATATGATCTCCATGTATAATACATAAGGGGGGATATGATCTCCATGTATAATACATAAGGGGGGATATGATCTCCATGTATAATACATAAGGGGGATATGATCTCCATGTATAATACATAAGGGGGGATATGATCTCCATGTATAATACATAAGGGGGGATATGATCTCCATGTATAATACATAAGGGGGATATGATCTCCATGTATAATACATAAGGGGGGATATGATCTCCATGTATAATACATAAGGGGGGATATGATCTCCATGTATAATACATAAGGGGGGATATGATCTCCATGTATAATACATAAGGGGGATATGATCTCCATGTATAATACATAAGGGGGGATATGATCTCCATGTATAATACATAAGGGGGGATATGATCTCCATGTATAATACATAAGGGGGATATGATCTCCATGTATAATACATAAGGGGGGATATGATCTCCATGTATAACACATAAGGGGGGATATGATCACCATGTATAATACAGAAGGGGGGATATGATCTCCATGTATAATACATAAGGGGGTATATGATCTCCATGTATAATACATAAGGGGGATATGATCTCCATGTACAGTCATGGCCGAAATTGTTGGCACCCTTGATATTTCTCCAGGAAATCATGTATTTCTCACGAAACGTATTGCATTAACACATGTTTTGCTATACACATGTTTATTCCCTTTGTGTGTATTGGGACAAAACAAAAAAAGGGAGGAAAGAAAGCAAATTCGACATAATGTCACACAAACCTCCAAAAATGGGCTGGACAAAAGTATTGGCACCCTTTCACAACTGCGGATAAATAAGAATGTTACAAGCATGTGATGCTCCTGTAAACTCACCTGGGGCAAGTAACAGGTGTGGGCAATATAGAAATCACACCTGAAAGCAGATAAAAAGGAGAGACGTTCACTTAACCTTTGCATTGTGTGTCTGTCTGTGCCACACTAAGCATGGACAACAGAAAGAGGAGACGAGAACTGTCTGAGGACCTGAGAACCAAAATTGTGGCAAAATATCAACAATCTCAAGGTTACAAGTCCATCTCCAGAGAACTAGATTTGCCTTTGTCCACAGTGCGCAACATTATCAAGAAGTTTGCAACCCATGGCACTGTAGCTAATCTCCCTGGTCGTGGACGGATGAGGAAAATTGATGAAAGATTGCAACGCAGAATAGTCCGGATGGTGGATAAGCAGCCCCAAACATGTTCCAAAGACATTCAAGCTGTCCTGCAGGCTCAGGGAGCATCAGTGTCAGCGCGAACTATCCGTCGACATTTAAATGAAATGAAACGCTATGGCAGGAGACCCAGGAGGACCCCACTGCTGACACAGAGACATAAAAAAGCAAGACTACAGTTTGCCAAAATGTACTTGAGTAAGCCAAAAGCCTTCTGGGAAAACGTCTTGTGGACAGATGAGACCAAGATAGAGCTTTTCGGTAAAGCACATCATTCTACTGTTTACCGAAAACGGAATGAGGCCTACAAAGAACAAAACACAGTACCTACGGTAAAATATGGTGGAGGTTCAATGATGTTTTGGGGTTGTTTTGCTGCCTCTGGCACTGGGTGCCTTGACTGTGTGCAAGGCATCATGAAATCTGAGGATTACCAAAGGATTTTGGGTCGCACTGTAGGGCCCAGTGTCAGAAAGCTGGGTTTGCGTCCAAGATCCTGGGTCTTCCAGCAGGACAATGACCCCAAACATACGTCAAAAAGCACTCAGAAATGGATGGCAAAGAAGCGCTGGAGAGTTCTGAAGTGGCCAGCAATGAGCCCAGATCTAAATCCCATTGAACACCTGTGGAGAGATCTTAAAATTGCTGTTGGGAAAAGGTGTCCTTCCAATAAGAGAGACCTGGAGCTGTTTGCAAAGGAAGAGTGGTCCAAAATTCCGGGTGAGAGGTGTCAGAAGCTTATTGATGGTTATAGGAAGCGACTGATTTCAGTTATGTTTTCCAAAGGGTGTGCAACCAAATATTAAGTTAAGGGTGCCAATACTTTTGTCCAGCCCATTTTTGGGGTTTTGTGTGACATTATGTCATATTTGCTTTTCTGCCTCTGTTTTATATTTGTTCCAATACATACAAAGGGAATAAACATGTGTATAGCAAAACATGTGTTAATGCAATACCTTTTTTGTGTGAAATACTTGATTTTCAGGAAAAATATCAAGGGTGCCAACAATTTCGGCCATGACTGTATAATACATAAGGGGGGATATGATCTCCATGTATAATACATAAGGGGGATATGATCTCCATGTATAATACATAAGGGGGATATGATCTCCATGTATAATACATAAGGGGGATATGATCAGCATGTATAATACATAAGGGGGGATATGATCTCCATGTATAATACATAAGGGGGGATATGATCTCCATGTATAATACATAAGGGGGGGATATGAAACCGCTTTGTAGGCATTTTTCATGATGAAAAAAGGCTCTGGACAACATCGAGAACTGGAAGAGTTAACAAAAAAAATTTCAACCGCTTATGAACGCGCTTTGCCGTGTTAAGCCACATTTACAAGCGCTTTGCGTTTGAAACGCTGATAGAATCGACTGCTGAACGCAAGTTTTCTGGGTTCAAAAAAAGGACTGTAGCCTGTAAAGGACTGTAAATGACGATGTGTACATGGACACATAGGAAAACATTAGGGAGAGTTCAGGGGCTGCTGAGAAAAACCGCTGAACTTGAGTTTATCAACTGACAGTGGCAACTTATCAAACCTGCATGAGCAAATTCCTAACAGGTCACAATATACAGCAATAGTATCCTATTTTTGGAAATGTTTCACCTTTTTATCATTAAGGCCCCATGTACACTGCAGCTGCTAAACTGACATTCAGGAGCTTTTCTGCGTTGTTTTTTTTTTTTATTTCAGCAGCCCCTGAACTCTCCCTAATGTTTTCCTATGCGTCCGTGTACACATCGTCATTTACAGGCAGTTGAGTTTACAGTCGTCTTTTTTTTTTAACGCACCTTGCGCTCAGGAGTAGATTTTGCCGGCGTTTCAAATGCCAAATGCTTGTAAACGCAGTGAACCGCGTTTAGAAGCGTTTGCGTTTAGAAACGTTCTGTTCCATGTCCAGATGCTGTCCGGAGCCTTTTTTCATCATCAGAGATGCATGCAAAGTGTTTTCCATGTATTCAAATGGACCCGGCACACCAGCGCAGTCAGTTCCAGGTTTGGCGTGAAGGAAACAATGGTAGAACGCGCCGCATTATGCTCATGATGGGATCCATAGTGAATACAACCAGAAAAGACCGGTAATCTCAACACATACTGATCTCTCTGCTCCTCTCAAAATGTCTGAAATAGTTAAATATTTACTATTTTTTCAGTGCATTCTGGGCATTTGGGAAGGTCTCCTGAGGTTATCTTTTAAAAATGCTTCTAAACGCAAACGCGCATAAACGCCACTAAACTGACGTTTTTTAACCTGCGTTTTCCAGCAGTCAGTTTCCATCGTTCTGAAGAGTTTCCCAAACGCCCCGTGTACATGAGCCCTAAGAATACATCCTTGAGCTCGAGTCAGACTTTGCATGGGCTGAGATGATGTCATCGGTCTGATGAAGAGAGGAGGAAGCATTTCTTTCGTCTTCTCTTTCCTTGTAATCAGACTGTACTTTGTACCAAATTACAAAGGTGCAGAGGGGGTGATCTGTGTCAGACATTTGTGAACACCAAGAACTACCCAGGCTCCAGGATTTACATGATCGTGCCCCATATAGGGTCTGGGATTATAAATCCCATTTCAGTTTTTGCAGATGACACCAAGCTGTGCCGTGGAATAACGTCCTTACAGGATGTCTCCAACTTACAAGCCGACCTCAATGCTCTGTGTAATTGGGGGACTATGGGGCCAATGAGGGTTAATGTTGATAAATGTAAGGTTCTGCACTTGGGGGCTAAGAATACGCATGCATCATACATACTAGGGGGGGTACAACTGGGAGAATCAATGGTGGAGAAGGATCTGGGGGAATCAATGGTGGAGAAGGAAATGGGGGAATCAATGATGGAGAAGGATCTGGGGGTTTTGGTAGATCACAACTTAATAATGGCAAGCAATGCCAAGCTGCGGGTTCTAAAGGTATAGATTCCAGAGAGAGAGAAATCATCCCCCCCCCCCCCCCCCGGGTACAAATCATTAGTAATACCTCATATGGAATATGCAGTTTAGTTTTGGGCACCAATTCACAAAAAGAACATTGGGGAACTGGAGAAAGTACAGAAAAGGGCAACCAAACTGATAGAGGCATGGAGGAGATCAGCTATGAGGAAAGATTAGAGGAACTGAATTTATTCTGTGCTGAGAAGAGATTAAGGGGGGATATGATCTCCATGTATAATACATAAGGGGGGATATGATCTCCATGTATAATACATAAGGGGGGATATGATCTCCATGTATAATACATAAGGGGGATATGATCTCCATGTATAATACATAAGGGGGGGGGGGGATATGATCCCCATGTATAATACATAAGGGGGGATATGATCTCCATGTATAATACATAAGGGGGGATATGATCTCCATGTATAATACATAAGGGGGATATGATCTCCATGTATAATACATAAGGGGGGGGGGGGGGGATATGATCCCCATGTATAATACATAAGGGGGGATATGATCCCCATGTATAATACATAAGGGGGGATATGATCTCCATGTATAATACATAAGGGGGATATGATCTCCATGTATAATACATAAGGGGGGGGGGGATATGATCCCCATGTATAATACATAAGGGGGGATATGATCTCCATGTATAATACATAAGGGGGGATATGATCTCCATGTATAATACATAAGGGGGGATATGATCTCCATGTATAATACATAAGGGGGATATGATCTCCATGTATAATACATAAGGGGGGGGGGGGATATGATCCCCATGTATAATACATAAGGGGGGATATGATCTCCATGTATAATACATAAGGGGGGATATGATCTCCATGTATAATACATAAGGGGGATATGATCTCCATGTATAATACATAAGGGGGGGGGGATATGATCCCCATGTATAATACATAAGGGGGGATATGATCCCCATGTATAATACATAAGGGGGGATATGATCTCCATGTATAATACATAAGGGGGATATGATCTCCATGTATAATACATAAGGGGGGGGGATATGATCCCCATGTATAATACATAAGGGGGGATATGATCTCCATGTATAATACATAAGGGGGGATATGATCTCCATGTATAATACATAAGGGGGGATATGATCTCCATGTATAATACATAAGGGGGGATATGATCTCCATGTATAATACATAAGGGGGGGGATATGATCTCCATGTTTAATACATAAGGGGGGATATGATCTCCATGTATAATACATAAGGGGGGATATGATCTCCATGTATAATACATAAGGGGGGGGGATATGATCTCCATGTATAATACATAAGGGGGGTATGATCTCCATGTATAATACATAAGGGGGGATATGATCTCCATGTATAATACATAAGGGGGGTATGATCTCCATGTATAATACATAAGGGGGGATATGATCTCCATGTATAATACATAAGGGGGATATGATCTCCATGTATAATACATAAGGGGGGGGCTATGATCACCATGTATAATACATAAGGGGGATATGATCACCATGTATAATACATAAGGGGGGGGGGATATGATCTCCATGTATAATACATAAGGGGGGGGGCTATGATCACCATGTACAATACATAAGGGGGATATGATCTCCATGTATAATACATAAGGGGGGGCTATGATCACCATGTATAATACATAAGGAAGGATATGATCTCCATGTATAATACATAAGGGGGGGGATATGATCTCCATGTATAATACATAAGGAAGGATATGATCTCCATGTATAATACATAAGGGGGGGGATATGATCTCCATGTATAATACATAAGGGGGGATATGATCTCCATGTATAATACATAAGGGGGGATATGATCTCCATGTATAATACATAAGGGGGGATATGATCACCATGTATAATACATAAGGGGGGGGGGATATGATCTCCATGTATAATACATAAGAGGGGATATGATCTCCATGTATAATACATAAGGGGGGGATATGATCACCATGTATAATACATAAGGGGGGGATATGATCTCCATGTATAATACATAAGGGGGGGATATGATCTCCATGTATAATACATAAGGGGGATATGATCTCCATGTATAATACATAAGGGGGGATATGATCTCCATGTATAATACATAAGGGGGGATATGATCACCATGTATAATACATAAGGGGGGATATGATCACCATGTATAATACATAAGGGGGATATGATCTCCATGTATAATACATAAGGGGGGGATATGATCACCATGTATAATACATCAGTGGTCCATATAGTGAACTCGGTGTAGAGTTATTCCCCCTGAGGTCATCACAGAGGACAAGGGGGCACTCTTTACGTCTGGAGGAAAAGAAATGTAATCTCCAAACATGGAAAGGTTTCTTCACAGTGAGAGCTGTGAAAATGTGAAACAGAATTCCTCAAGAGTTGGTTGGGCCAGCTCAGTGGATTGCTGTAGGAAAGTCCTGGATTATTTCTTAGATACACAGAATATAACTGGATACTAACATTTATAGGTAAAGTTGATCCAGGGAATATCCATTCGCCTTTTGGGGGATCAGGAAGGATTTTTTTCCCCTGCAGGAGCAAATTGGATCATGCTTTGCTGGGTTTTTTTTGCCTTCCTTTGGATCAACTGTGGGTGTAGAATTATACATTTTTTTTTTCTTTTCTTATGGTTGAACTGGATGCACTTTTGTCTTTTTCAGCCAGACTAACTATGTAACTATGTATCCTCTCTGAGCCAACATTTTGGTCCAAGAAGTAGATGGTGAAAAGACATGGCTCTGTCCTTCTGAAGAGAGAGTCAGATGAAGGCATTGTAAGGGGTGTACTGTGATCTCAGTATCTCTGAGGGGTAATAAAAAGTGTTCCGCTGACACAATACAATACAACTACAGCTTGTTTTACAAATACTATAGCTGCTAACTCGTACAAATTGGGTACTTACCAGCACCTGGGATCCCGCACTGTCTTTCCGTAGGCGGTTCTTCTTAGCGCTGCGGGCCCACCATCTTGGATATGAGAGCTAGTTGTGGCTTCTTGGTGAACCAGTCAACTCTCCATAGCAAGAATGGTCGAGGATGTGGGGTAAAGGAACTTATCCTCGTTGGATTGCAGAAGTGGGAGCAGGTACCAGTAAAAATCGGACCCCCCCCCCCCCCCCAAAAAAAAAAACCCCATAACGCCCTTTTCACGCGTGCTGTCCGTTTTTTAAATGGACCTGATCGGACCCTCTAGTCTGCTGTATGGAGTGATGCATGTGAACTGACTTGTGCCTGTTTACACCTGCCTACCTCCAATCTGATCTGGCAAAAACAAACAGAAGGGTATCTGTGCCCCCCCATCTAGCCAGATCGGATTGGAGGGCAGTCAGGTGTAAACGGAAAGCCGGTCCGTTTACATCAGACTACCCATAGAGCAGAGCGGGCTGTGTCCATGTCTGCATGAGCGGAGTGATCAATGACCTGTCATCCGGCCGCTCCGCTCAGCAGGGGATCAGTGGACAGATCCTCGCTGAGAAAAAATGGATCCAGCCTTGGAAAAGGAGCTTAACCTCCCTAGCGGTCTGATTATGTCCCTATTTCTGTGCTCAAAGCGGTACATTTTTTTTGCATGGAAATATGTATTTTTTTTATTATAGGCCTGTAATTTTTAGGTATAACTCACTGAAATCTGTCCGAACAAGAGTCTAGTAAACATCCCGGGTAGGATAAAACTTGAAACACGAAATCATAAATTATAATTTAATAAATAATCATAAAAAATAATAATAAAATAAGAAATATAATGCAATAATAAAATCAAACCAAAAACACTGAAATTTGAAATAGAGCGCCAAGTTCGCACATCACTGAGCAAAGTCGCAGAATCGTTTTCAGTGTCTGATGAGGAATTTCCCCCACGAATCATTCTCACTCAATTCTGCAAGTGGTTCTGATTTACTATCGCTGTTCTCTAGCCGGTCTAAAACCGATTTTGACGTAAAGGGACGCTTTTTGGACGCCATGGACGTTTCTCAGTTTCCAGGCAGAAAGAACAGTAAAAATGCAGGCAGGGCGCCGGACAAAGCACTCGGGACAAAATGTATGTGAAATGGTTTGATACAGGAATGTTATACTATGTGATTTTAGTGAATGTCACTTTTTGTCATTCTCAAATTTCCCACCGTTCCGTCCCCCGTATGTCCCGACGTCGCAGAGAACGGAACCTGGAAGATGGATGCCGGCATCGGCCGGAGGACATTACAGGGGACACTGCAGGGGGGACATCGCGGGAGCGCAGGACAAGGTAAGTGAAGCAGAGATCCTGGATCAGCGCCGCAGTGTATTCCCGAGTGTAGCTCGGGGGTGTTACCGGTTGTGGTACTGAAACTTTACCCCGAGCTACACTCGGGAATACCTCCAGGGATACTTTTTGAGTAAAGTTCCGCTTTAACTTGAGGGCAACAAAAAGAACTGATGCTAGGTCCATGTTAAGAGTAGGAATACCTGTTCTCGTCGATGTACACTGCTTTGGAGGACCAGGTTAGGTGTGACCACCTTCTGCGACGCGGTTCATTTCAATACATGATTTGCTTTCCGTATAGATGAGAGGACGCACCATTCGTGTTGACCATGTGTCCAATTACCGCCCCCCTAAAGATGCCGAAGATATTGATGAAGTGACCAAAACACTCCGAGAAAAAGGCTGCGGTATTGAAACTCCCTCTTTATCTTCAGAAGAAGAGCCAGAGGAACCACAAAAGATTAAGAAACGTAAGTGTTTTCTTCTGTAATCCAGCTGACATTTTTCTTTTTTTTTTTTCTCACGCAACTGTGCTCTTCTGACCTTTTAGGGGAAGGTCCTTTTCTGTTCCACCATGGCTGTGCCCCCATGTACAAAGTCAGCACCTTAAGGACATAGTTTGCAGAGTTTGGTGTGGAGGAACTCAATGGTCTAGTAAGAGCCCTGATCTCAACCCTATAGTGAGCCCGGGGCATCAATACCTGACCTCACAAATGAACTTTTTTGGCTGAATGGACACAAATTTCGACAGACACACTCCACAGTCTTGTGGGAAGCCTTCCTGGAAGAGTGGGGGATGTTATATCTTCAAAGGGGTGGGGGCACTTCCCTATTGATTTTGGAATAGGAAGTCCCATATACGCTATATTGCCAAAAGTATTGGTTGGCCGGCCTTTCCACGCACGTGACCTTTCATGGCCTCCCAGTCTTAGTCCGTAGGGTTCAATATTGAGTTGGCCCCGCCCTTTCCACACACATGACCTTTCATGGCCTCCCAGTCTTAGTCCGTAGGGTTCAATATTGGGCCTCCGGCCTTTCCACACACATGAACTTTAATGGCCTCCCAGTCTTAGTCCGTAGGGTTCAATATTGGGCCTCTGGCCTTTCCACACACATGAACTTTAATGGCCTCCCAGTCTTAGTCCGTAGGGTTCAATATTGAGTTGGCCCCGCCCTTTCCACGCACATGACCTTTAACGGCCTCCCAGTCTTAGTCCGTAGGGTTCAATATTGAGTTGGCCCCGCCCTTTCCACACACATGACCTTTAATGGCCCCCCAGTCTTCGTCCGTAGGGTTCAATATTGAGTTGGCCCCGCCCTTTGCAGCTATAACAGCTTCAACTCTTCTGGGAAGGCCGTCCACAAGGTTTAGGAGGGTGTCTATGGGAAGGTTGGACCATTCTTCCAGAAGCACATTTGTCAGGTCAGGCACTGATGTCGGGGGAGGAGGCCTAGCTCGCAGTCTCCGCTCTAATTCATCCCAAAGGTGTTCTATGGGGTTGAGGTCAGGACTCTGTGCAGGTCAGTCAAGTTCCTCCACCCCAAACTGGCTCCTCTATGTCTTTATGGACCTTACTTTTGTGCACTGGGGGGCAGTCATGTTGGAACAGGAAGGGGCCATCCCCAAACTCTTCCCACAATGTTGGGAGCATGAAATTGTCCAAAATGTCGCCTTAAGAGTTCCCTTCACTGGAACTAGGGGGCCAAGCCCAACCCCTGAAAAACAACCCCACACCATAATCCCCCCCTCCACCAAACTTTACACTTGGCACACAGCAGTCAGGAAAGTCCTGGCAACCCCAAAACCCAGACACGTCCATGGGATTGCCAGACAGAGAAGCATGATTGGTCACTCCAGAGAACACATCTTCCCTGCTCTAGAGTCCAGTGGCGGCGTGCTTTACACCCCTGCATCCGACGCTTTGCATTGCACTTGGTGATGGAAGGCTTGGATGCAGCTGCTCGGCCATGGAAACCCATTCCATGAAGCTCTCTACACACTGTTGTTGGGCTCATCTGAAGGCCACACCAAGTTTGGAGGTCTTTAGCTATTGACTCTGCAGACAGTTGGCGACTTCTGTGCGCTTCAGCATGCGCTGACCCCGCCCTGTCATGTGACGTGGCCTACCACTTGGTGGCTGAGTGGCTGTTGTTCCCAGTTGCTTCCACTTTGTTATAATCCCACTAACAGTTGAGCGTGGAATATTTAGTAGCCAGGAAATGTCACGGATGGACTTATTGCACAGGTGACCACCTATCACGGGACCACGCTTGGAGTCACTGAGCTCCTGAGAGCGACCCATTCTTTCACCAATGTTTGTAGAAGCAGTCTGCATGCCTAGGGGCTTGATTGTATACACCTGTGTCCATGGAGGGGATTGGAAGGGCGGGGACAATACTTTTGACAATCTAGTTTGTGTCACAAATTTTTGGGCATATGGTGTATATAAAAGGATCCGGCGTAACCTTTTAAAAGATCTTTCTTTTATGTTCAATCTGTATTTATTGAGAAAAAGTGTTTAACAAAGGCAGTACGAAAATACCATAAAAAAAGGTATCGCATAAATGTCCAAAAACAAAAAATAAATTAAATTAAAATAGCAGATCCTTTTAAAAAGCACCCTCTCAATAAGGAGCTGTATCACTGTAGCAGCCCACAGCTGGAGAAATGATAGTGGATGCGTGTCCATTGAGATCTTTCTTTTATATCTGGATGAACAAACTGTATCATATTTAGAAGATGATGACTGTATCGGTGCAGACATGGACTGAAGGATTCAGTGGGAAGAACACCGCTTGTTTAGGACAGGCCCAAAATATTAGAAGCTTCTTCTCACAAGATACAGTATTCTGTGCTTTCCCAGCATCGTGCTGGAAGGATTATGATGTCAACCTTGCCTAGGTGTGTAAGGTCACCATATTTTGTTTAAGCTGGACTCCAGCTTTACGTTTTTTGTTTTTCACACTTGTAGCAAGTCCTCTCCTGGGTTGAAACAAATTACACAATTTCTTGCAGACTTGCACTCTTTATGGAGCGATATGGGGTCAATAAAACATTAGTGACAGGTCCTCTTTATGGAGAGATGTGTGGTCAGTGAGACGTAATTAATGACAGGTCCTCTATGGAGAGATATGGGGTCAATAAGACATAATTCGTGACAGGTCCTCTTTATGGAGAGATATGGGGTCAGTGAGACATAATTAGTGACAGGTCCTCTTTATGGAGAGATATGGGGTCAGTGAGACATAATTAGTGACAGGTCCTCTTTATGGAGAGATATGGGGTCAATAAGACATAATTAGTGACAGGTCCTCTTTATGGAGAGATATGGGGTCAGTGAGACATAATTAGTGACAGGTCCTCTTTATGGAGAGATATGGGGTCAGTGAGACATAATTAGTGACAGGTCCTCTTTATGGAGAGATATGGGGGGTCAGTGGGACATAATTAGTAACAGGTCCTCTTTATGGAGAGATATGGGGGGTCAGTGAGACATAATTAGTGACAGGTCCTCTATGGAGAGATATGGGGTCAATAAGACATAATTCGTGACAGGTCCTCTTTATGGAGAGATATGGGGTCAATGAGACATAATTAGTGACGGGTCCTCTTTATGGAGAGATATGCGGTCAATGAGACATAATTAGTGACGGGTCCTCTTTATGGAGAGATACGAGGTCAGTGAGACATAGTTAGTGACAGGTCCTCTTTATGGAGAGATACGGGGTCAATGAGACATAATTAGTGACAGGTGCTCTTTATGGAGAGATACGGGGTCAGTGAGACATAATTAGTGACGGGTCCTCTTTATGGAGAGATATGCGGTCAATGAGACATAATTAGTGACGGGTCCTCTTTATGGAGAGATATGGGGTCAATGAGACATAATTAGTGACGGGTCCTCTTTATGGAGAGATATGCGGTCAATGAGACATAATTAGTGACGGGTCCTCTTTATGGAGAGATACGAGGTCAATGAGACATAATTAGTGACAGGTGCTCTTTATGGAGAGATACGGGGTCAGTGAGACATAATTAGTAACAGGTCCTCTTTATGGAGATATTGGGGGTCAATGAGACATAATTAGTGACAGGTCCTCTTTATGGAGAGATATGGGGTCAGTAAGACATAATTAGTGACAGGTCCTCTTTATGGAGATATTGGGGGTCATTGAGACATAATTAGTGACAGGTCCTCTTTATGGAGAGATACGGGGTCAGTGAGACATAATTAGTGACGGGTCCTCTTTATGGAGAGATATGGGGTCAATGAGACATAATTAGTGACGGGTCCTCTTTATGGAGAGATACGGGGGGTCAGTGAGACATAATTAGTGACAGGTCCTCTTTATGGAGAGATATGGGGTCAATGAGACATAATTAGTGACAGGTCCTCTATGGAGAGATATGGGGTCAGTGAGACAAAATTAGTGACGGGTCCTCTTTATGGAGAGATACGGGGGTCTATAAGACATAATTAGTGACAGGTCCTCTTTATGGAGATATTGGGGGTCAATAAGACCCCACATCTCTCCTCTGCAATGTAAAGCATAGATCTAGTGCTTAAAAAAAAAAAAATGGCCGGAACTAGAAGTGACATCACTCCGGTCCTCCAAGGGCATAGAGATGAGTGGCAGCCATCTTTCCTTCACTCATCTCTATGCCCAGCGCCGGGATCGATGGTTTCTAAGGTAAGAAGGAACAGGCGGACGGGCGGAGTCGAGGGGCGGGGTTTTTTCGGCACCTGTATCGGTGCTTTTTTTTTCCCATTTCGGCCAACAGCCAAAAGGGGTGTTTTCATCCAAAACGTTTAGACCACCGAAATATCGGCGCACCCCTAATACCGAGTGAAAAAAGTACAGTTTTTAGTTCTTTAATAATGTGAATTTCCTCTCATAACAGATAAAAAGAAAAAACGAAAAAAGGACGTCCGCGACCGTTCCAGCGAAAGAATCGCAGAGACGATTAAGCAGGAGCGCATGGACCCGGGGTACGAAAAATACAACACCAACCCAACCTCATCCAGGCAAGACCGGGATCAAAGGAGGGCTCCGGAAAAAGAGAGCGCTTCGGGGAGCACGGCCAAACCAGCAGCCTACGAAAAATATAAATCCGAAGAAAAGCGGCACGCGGCGGAGAGCAAACGTCGGGATTATGAGGAGAGACGCTCAAAGGAACCCAAGAGGAAAAGATGATCGTGGCGAATGTGCGGCGCAGGACACTTTGAGGATCTTTGGTTTGAGATCAAAACATAAAGTAACAAAGTCTTGGGGGCGGGGAAAGCAGAAGAAGCTCATGTGTTGTATATTGGAGAAATATTATTGGACCGTTTTTCTGTTTCAATAAATTTTTTATTTAATGTTTTTATGTAAATACTGCAGAATGATTATATTTTTGAGGGTTTAACCGCCTCCCACCTGCCATATAAGGAAATGACGGGCGCAAGGCGGTTCTCTCGTTCTGGGAGGGCGTCAATTCCTAAATGCATTGGAAACCAATTAATCCGTTCGTATTGTGAAAAAAATTTGTAAATGCATTGAAAAACCAATTAATCCGTTCCGGAGGTCAGAAAAAATTTGATAAAAAGTCTATCTGTTCAAAACGCTTTATAAAGTGCACTTTAAAGGCATAAATACTGTACAGGGACATGATTAAAAAACAATTCATAAATGCATTGAAAACCAATTAATCCGTTCTGGAGGTCAGAAAAAAGTGAAAGAAAAGTCTTTTATCTGTTCAAACTCTTTATAAAGTGCACTTTAAAGGCATAAATACTGTACAGGGACATGATTAAAAATTAATTTGTAAATGCATTGAAAACCAATTAATCCGTTCCAGAAGTCAAAAAAAGTAGAAAAAAAGTATTTTATCTGTTCAAAACTCTTTATAAAGTGCACTTTAAAGGCATAAATACTGTACAGGGACATTAAAAATTAATTTGTAAATGCATTGAAAACCAATTAAGCCGTTCGTATTGCGAAAAAAATTTGTAAATGCATTGAAAAACCAATTAGTCCGTTCCGCAGGTCAGAAAAAAGTAGAAAAAAAGTATTTTATCTCAAACTCTTTAAAGGCATAAATACTGTACAGGGACATGATTAATAATTAATTGGTAAGTGCATTGAAAACCAATTAAATCTGTTCTGGAGGTCAGAAAAAAAAGTAAAAAAAAAAAAGTTTTATCTGTTCAAAACTGTTTATAAAGTGCACTTTAAAGGCATAAATACTGTACAGGGACATGATTTAAAAAAAAAAAAAAAAAATCGTAAATACATTGAAAACCAATTAATCTGTTCTGGAGGTCAGAAAAAAGTTTAACAAAAAAAGTATTTTATCTGTTCAAAACTCTTTATAAAGTGCACTTTAAAGGCATAAACACTGTACAGGGACATGATTAAAAAAAATTCATAAATGCATTGAAAACCAATTAATCTGTTCCGGAAATCTGAAAAAAGTAAAAAAAAGTTTTATCTGTTCAAAACTCTTTATAAAGTACACTTTAAAGGCATAAAGGGACATGATTAAAAAAAATTTGTAAATGCATTGAAAAACCAAATAGTCCGTTCCGCAGGTCAGAAAAAAGTAGAAAAAAAGTCTTTTATCTCAAACTCTTTAAAGGCATAAATACTGTACAGGGACATGATTAAAAATTAATTGGTAAGTGCACTGAAAACCAATTAATCTGTTCCGGAGGTCAGAAAAAAAAGTAAAAAAAAAAAAAGTTTTATCTGTTCAAAACTGTTTATAAAATGCACTTTAAAGGCATAAATACTGTACAGGGACATGATTAAAAAAAAGAGGTATTTCTGTATTAGCTGAGCTCCTGAGAGCGACCCATTCTTTCACCAATGTTTGCAGAAGCAGTCTGCACGCCTAGGGGCTTGATTGTATACCCCTGTGTCCATGGAGGGGAAACCCCTTCATTAACCAGACTGCAACACTGTAACCATAGCAAGTCCTAAGGTGTGTGAGGCTGCGGCAGAGGCTGATCTGTGTCAGACATTTGTATAGACATCCCCAGGATTTATACGATTGTGCCGTCTCTGGGCCAGCATCTCCGTCTAGGAAGTAGCTGATGACGCCTGAACAAAGATGGCTGCATCATGCAGATGAAGGAATTGTCAAGGGGGGAGTACAGTTATCTCATAGGTAATAAATACCTGGAGCTATTACAATGACACATTACTGAGCATGATGCACTGAAAAACATATGAGGACAGGTCATAAAAAATTGTGATTTTTTTTTTTTTTTTTTTTTTTTTTTTTTTTTTTAGAATAAACATGGAGCCTATATCGGCCTGATGTAAGTATAGCATATATGGGGGGCAGCCATATTTATTACATAGACTAGTGGTGCACGGAAATGAAAATTCTGGTACCGAAACCGAAAATTCAGGATGCACTTGGCCGGAAACCAAAACGGACAGTTTTTAAAAATTAATAATTTTTCAAATGCAATTTTTTTTGAAAAAAAAAATACACTTTAACCCCTCGCCCTCCTGAGGATTTACCCCCCTTAATGACCACACCTCTTTTTGCTACTCGGCGCTGCACTAATTCAACTGACAATTGCGCGGTCATGCAACGCTGCACCCAAATGAAATTTACGTCCTTTTTTCACACAAATAGAGCTTTCTTTCGGTGGTGTTTGATCACCTGTGCGCTTTTTATTTTTCACGCAATAAACATAAAAAGATCAAAAATTTTTGAAGAAAAACGATATTTTTTACTTTCAGCTATAAAAAATATATAGTAAACTCAAAGTTGGTTATAAATTTAGGCCAAAATGTATTCTGCTCCATGTTTTTGGTAAAAAAAAATCCCAATAAGTGTATATTGATTGCTTTGTGTGGAAGTTATAGCGTCTACAAACTATGGTATACACCGCGTTCCAAATTATTATGCAAATTCTATTTAAGTGTCACAAAGAGGCAATATTTTGTTTTTCAGTGTAACTCATGGATGGCATTGTGTGTCAGGGCTCTTCTGATCACTGACATCAATCTGGGACACCTGTGATAATTAGATTGGCCGGTGAGCCCAATTGAAGGAAAAACTACTAAAGGAGGGTGTTCCACATTATTAAGCAGAGCACCATTTTCAAGCAATATGGGGAAGAATAAGGATCTCTCTGCTGCCAAAAAGAGTGAAATAGTTCGATGCGTTGGACGAGGGATGAAAACATTCGATATTTCACGAAAACTTAAGCGTGATCATCGCACTATGAAGAGATTTGTGGCTGATTCAGAGCACAGACGGGTTGGTGCAGATAAAGGCACATTGAGGAAGATTTCTGCCAGATCCATGCATCGGATCAAGAGAGCAGCTGCTAAAATCCCATTACATAGCAGCAAACAGATATTTGAAGCTGCTGGTGCCTCTGGAGTCCCACGGACATCAAGGTAGAGAGTCCTCCAGAGTCTTGCAACTGTCTATAAACCTTCTATTCGGCCACCACTAACCAATGCTCACAAGCAGAAATGGCTGGATTGGGCAGAAAAATACATGAAGACTAATATTCAAACAGTCCTGTTCACTGATGAGTGCCGTGCAACCCTGGATGGTCCAGATGGATGGAGTAGTGGATGGTTGGTGGACGGCCACCCTGTTCCAACAAGGCTGCGACGTCAGCAAGGCGGTGGTGGAGTCATGTTTTGGGCCGGAATCATGGGAACAGAGCGGGTCGGCCCCTTTAGGGTCCCCGAAGGTGTAAAGATGACCTCTGCAAAGTATGTGGAGTTTATGACTGACCACTTTCTTCCCTGGTACAGAAGGAAGAACTATGCTTTCCGTAATAAAATCATCTTCATGCATGACAATGCACCATCTCATGCTGCAAAGAATACCTCTGCATCAATGGCTGCTATGGGGATAAAAGGAGAGAAAGTCATGGTGTGGCCTCCATCCTCCCCTGACCTCAATCCTATTGAGAACCTTTGGAGCATCCTCAAGCAAAAGATCTATGAGGGTGGGAGGCAGTTTACATCCAAACAGCAGCTCTGGGAGGCTATTCTGACATCTTACAAACAAATTCAAGCAGAAACTGTCCAAAAACTCCCAAGTTCAATGGATGCCAGACTTGTGATCTGCTATCAAATAAGGGCTCCTATGTTACAATGTAACGTGACCGCTTCAAATGTTTAAAAAGTTACAATGTTGTTAAAAGTTTGATTGAAATAGCTTTTGATTTCAGTAAATCTGCTGCAAACACAACAAATGACAATTTTCAGTTCTTTACAACCTATAAAGTGTTTTGAAACTTCCTGTGCGGAATAATCCGGAACACAAATCCTGTTATCATTAGGAGGTTTGTTCAATAAAATGTGAATTGTACTCTTATAGTTGTAACCTGAGAATTATGCTGATTGTTATTTACATCAATTATTGAGGGAAATCAGAAAAATATCATCTGCAGAATAATTTGGAACACGGTGTAGATACTGCAATTTACGCCATTTTTTTTGCTATACAGCGCTGCGCTAGTTTAACGGACAATTGCGCGGTCATGCAATATGGTACATAAATTAAATTTATGTCCTTTTTTCCCCACAAGTAGAGCTTTCTTTTGGTGGTATTTGATCGCCTGTGCGGTTTTTAGTTTTTGCGCTATAAAAAGGCTGACAATTTTGAGAAAAAAAAACAAAACAATATTTTGGACTTTTTGCTATAAAACATGTCCAGTAAAAAAAAATAAAAAAAATCAAATTGTCAAATTTTGGCCAAAATGCATTCTGCAACATGTTGTTGCTAAAAAAAAACCCCAATACGTGTAAATTAATTGGTTTACATGAAAGTTATAGCGTTTACAAATGGCGGGAAAGATACTGGGATTTAAAAAAATTTTTTATACTAATTATGGCGGCGATCAGCGACTTATGGTGAGGATCAGCGACTTATGGCGGGACTTCGGCGGACATTCTGACATTGGGGGGGAACTGACTTGGGGTCATTAACATCCCCAGTGACATCAATACAGTGATCAGTGCAAAAAAAAACACTGACACTGTACTAATGGCACTGGGGAGGAAGGGGTTAACTTTTTTATTCACTGAAAGGGTTAACTGTGTGAGGGGAGTGTTTTACTAGGGGGCGGGGTGTGTACTGCACGGGAACACGCTGATCGGGAGAGAGAAACTCTTCTCTCCAGCTCAGCATGTCAGGAGCTGACAGGGAACTAACAGAAAGCACAGCTACTGCAGCCCTGCTCTCTGTCAGTGATTGCCGCTAATCGACGGGACACAGCCGGTAATGACCGGCCGTGACACGACAACTGACATCCGCGGCCATGATCGGCGGGACAAGTAGGGTGGCGGCGCGCCTCCTATCTCTTTTGCAAAAGTGCGTTTTAAAACGCGCTTTTGCCCAGCCGTTCCACCCTGCCGACGTATTTCTACAGTGGCTGGGCGGCAAGTGGTTAATGATTAAAAAAAAAACAAAAAACATTTTTTTTTTGTAAAATATGAAAGTGGATGTTACACCGAGTAAGTAGATACCCAACAGGTCACACTTTAAAATTTCGCACGCTCGTATTGGGATTTTTTTTTTTTTTAGCAAAGACATGGAGTAGAATACATTTTGGCAGAAATTAGATTTTTTTTACTGGACGTGTTTAATAGCAAAAAGTCAAAAATGTTTTTTTTTTTTCTTCAAAATTGTCAGGTTTTTTTTTTTTCTATAGCGCAATCAGGCAATCAAATACCACTGAAAGAAAGCTCAAATTCATGGGGAAAGAAAAAAAAAAACCAGACGTAAGAATTATTTGGGTGCAGCGTTGCATGACCGCGCAATTGTCAGTTAACCTCTTGACTCCAAGCGCACACAAATATGCAGCTTCTGGGCCTTGACGCCGAGCGCCCGCATATTTGCGTGCCATTAGAAAATACATATGTGCTGACAGAGTGTGCTCCCAGCACATATCTCCGTGTCCCAATCTCTCCATGCGATTGGGACCTTCTCCGATCATGTGACGACGAATCACGGCAGTCAGATGACCCTAAAACCCCGCCCACCTCCTGAAACTCTTAAAGGGCCAGGAGGTAACGGCGCCAAGAGGATAAAGTAATGCAGCACCGTATTGCAAAAAATGGCCTGGTCAGGAGGGGGGGAATGTATATGTGAACCTTTACCTTGTAAAACAACACACCCTGTTTAAAATAAAAATGTAGAAAATATTTGTGTAGATAACAAAAACCCAAAAAACCCCAAAACGCTTTTTTCAAAAGTGATCGCATGACCTCTGTTGCATAAGAGGCTTAGAAAGCTGAGGGGTGGAGAAACAGCAGCACACTGGTCTTCCCTAGTAAGAGGCTTAGAAAGCTGAGGGGTGGAGAAACAGCAGCACACTGGTCTTCCCAGGTAAGAGGCTTTGAAAGCTGAGGGGTGTAGAAACAGCAGCACACTGGTCTTCCCTAGTAAGAGGCTTAGAAAGCTGAGGGGTGGAGAAACAGCAGCACACTGGTCTTCCCAGGTAAGAGGCTTTGAAAGCTGAGGGGTGTAGAAACAGCAGCACACTGGTCTTCCCAGGTAAGAGGCTTAGAAAGCTGTGGGTGAAAAAACAGCAGTCCACTGGTCTTCCCAGGTAAGCAGCTTAGAAAGCTGAGGGGTGTAGAAACAGCAGAACACTGGTCTTCCCAGGTAAGAGGCTTAGAAAGCTGTGGGTGAAAAAACAGCAGCCCACTGGTCTTCCCAGGTAAGCGGCTTAGAAAGCTGAGGGGTGTAGAAACAGCAGCACACTGGCCTTCCCAGGTAAGAGGCTTAGAAAGCTGAGGTATGTTGAAACCGCAGTACACTGGTCTTCCCAGGTAAGCGGCTTTGAAAGCTTAGGGGTGTAGAAACAGCAGCACACTGGTCTTCCCAGGTAAGCGGCTTTGAAAGCTTAGGGGTGTAGAAACAGCAGCACACTGGTCTTCCCAGGTAAGAGGCTTAGAAAGCTGAGGTGTGTAGAAACAGCAGGACACTGGTCTTCCCAGGTAAGAGGCTTAGAAAGCTGTGGGTGCAAAAACAGCAGCCCACTGGTCTTCCCAGGTAAGAGGCTTAGAAAGCTGAGGTGTGTAGAAACAGCAGAACACTGGTCTTCCCAGGTAAGCGGCTTAGAAAGCTGATGGGTGTAGAAACAGCAGCACACTGGCCTTCCCAGGTAAGAGGCTTAGAAAGCTGAGGGGTGTAGAAACAGCAGCACACTGGTCTTCCCTAGTAAGAGGCTTAGAAAGCTGAGGGGTGGAGAAACAGCAGCACACTGGTCTTCCCAGGTAAGAGGCTTAGAAAGCTGTGGGTGAAAAAACAGCAGTCCACTGGTCTTCCCAGGTAAGCAGCTTAGAAAGCTGAGGGGTGTAGAAACAGCAGAACACTGGTCTTCCCAGGTAAGAGGCTTAGAAAGCTGATGGGTGTAGAAACAGCAGCACACTGGTCTTTCCAGGTAAGCAGCTTAGAAAGCCAGGGGGTGTAGAAACAGCAGCACACTGGTCTTCCCAGGTAAGCAGCTTAGAAAGCAAGAGGGTGTAGAAACAGCAGCACACTGATCTTCATAGGTAAGCGGCTTAGAAAGCTGAGGGGTGTAGAAACAGCAGCACACTGGCCTTCCCAGGTAAGAGGCTTAGAAAGCAAGAGGGTGTAGAAACAGCAGCACACTGATCTTCATAGGTAAGCGGCTTAGAAAGCTGAGGGGTGTAGAAACAGCAGCACACTGGCCTTCCCAGGTAAGAGGCTTAGAAAGCTGAGGTATGTTGAAACCGCAGTACACTGGTCTTCCCAGGTAAGCGGCTTTGAAAGCTGAGGGGTGTAGAAACAGCAGCACACTGGTCTTCCCAGGTAAGAGGCTTAGAAAGCTGAGGTGTGTAGAAACAGCAGGACACTGGTCTTCCCAGGTAAGAGGCTTAGAAAGCTGTGGGTGCAAAAACAGCAGCCCACTGGTCTTCCCAGGTAAGCAGCTTAGAAAGCCAGGGGGTGTAGAAACAGCAGCACACTGGTCTTCCCAGGTAAGCAGCTTAGAAAGCAAGAGGGTGTAGAAACAGCAGCACACTGATCTTCATAGGTAAGCGGCTTAGAAAGCTGAGGGGTGTAGAAACAGCAACACACTGGCCTTCCCAGGTAAGCGGCTTAGAAAGCTGTGGGTGTAGAAACAGCAGCACACTGGTCTTCCCAGGTAATGGCTGTACAGAGGGCATATCAGCACATGTCGTAGCTATTGAAGGACAGGCAGGCTGTGCACAGCACAGTCAGAAAAGGAGGGACTGGCAGGAACACCAGGAATTTCACACACAGGAAGCAATACAAAGAACACAATACTTTTTTTTTTTTTTTTAATTTATTTTTTTACATAAGCTCATGGCATATAATCAGGAATATGAAAAGTTGGGGTAACCGTCTTTAAAACAAAATAATATATATATATTTTTTTTTATTCAACACCACATTCCACCAGGCCCTGTTCACACTGATGCGCTTTTGCTGCACTAAAATAAAAAAAAAAAAAACAAAAAAAACACCTTTTCAAGGGCAACAAAAGCTCATGAAAATTTGTCACCTTTAAATCCTATGTAACTGTTCACATCACTGTGCTGCATTTTCAAAAGTCCTGCTTGCTGCATCTTTGGTGCCCTGTTTATCAAACAAAAGAAAATAATAAAAAAAATTTTTTTTTTTTTTTAACCACTTCCAGTCCGGACACTTTCACCCCCTTCCAGTCCAGACACTTTCACCCCTTCCAGTCCAGACACTTTCACCCCTTCCAGTCCAGACACTTTCACCCCTTCCAGTCCAGACACTTTCACCCCTTCCAGTCCAGACACTTTCACCCCATTCCAGTCCAGACACTTTCACCCCATTCCAGTCCAGACACTTTCACCCCATTCCAGTCCAGACACTTTCACCCCCTTCCAGTCCAGACACTTTCACCCCTTCCAGTCCGGACACTTTCACCCCCTTCCAATCCGGACACTTTCACCCCCTTCCAATCCGGACACTTTCACCCCCTTCCAATCCGGACACTTTCACCCCCTTCCAATCCGGACACTTTCACCCCCTTCCAGTCCGGACACTTTCACCCCCCTTCCAGTCCGGACACTTTCACCCCCCTTCCAGTCCGGACACTTTCACCCCCCTTCCAGTCCGGACACTTTCACCCCCCTTCCAGTCCGGACACTTTCACCCCCCTTCCAGTCCAGGCCAATTTTCAGCTTTCAGCGCCGTCACACTTTGAATGACAATTTAAATTTTTTTTAGTATTTTTTGAGACAGATAAATATTTTTTTTTTTTTGGGTGGTATTTATTCACCACTGGGATTTTTATTTTTTTTTCTATATAAATGAAAAAGTCCAAAAATAAGTTTTTGGTTTTTTTTATAAAATTTTGCAAATAATCTTTCTTCATAAATCTTGGCCTAAATGTATTCACCTATCTTTTTAGTTAAAAAAAAAATAAAAAAAATTATTTATTATATATATATATATTTTTTTTTTTAACCCAAATTAGTTCATAACCAAAAATTATCATTTTTCAAATTTTTTTTTACATTTTTATAAATTTTTTTTTAACATACTGTCACCCTAGCTGACACTGACCTGCTTGTGGGGGGTGGGGGAGTGATGGAAGATTTTCGTGAACAGGCTCTGATTCCGTTTTCAGTTCTGTGATCGTTTGACTGACAATTACATGGTGATGTCACACAAATAATATAAAATACTAAAAACTAAAAAAATTTATTTTGTCTTTTTTTTTTTTTTTGAGACGGCTTGAGTTTTTTTTCTTTTTCCTCCCAGGGCAGTGGTGAAACTGCGCAGCATGCAAGGACTAGATGTCATGGATATACCCAAAACACTTTGGCGCCTCCCGGCCCTTTAAGAGTTTCAGAAGCCGGGGCGGGGTTTAGGGATCATATGACCGCTGTCGCGGCGGTCACATGATCGGGAAAGGTCCCGATCGAAAGGGGAGACTGGGACCTTTCCGTGAGTACCGGACGTGTGTCCTGGGAGCACGCTCTCAGCACCAGGGGCGGACTGACCATTTGGAAACTGGACACTTCACAAGGGCCTGGGGTCAGTAGGGGGCCCCATGAGATGCCCCTGGTACCTTTTTCATAGGCTTTTTTGAGTTTGGGCAAGGACACAGGGGCCCCATGATCCCCTATTGCCCGGGGGCCCCATGAGTTGTCAGTCCGCCCCTGCTCAGCAGGTTTTTTTTTTAATAGAACGCAAATGTGCGGCCGCTCGGTGTCTAGGCCCAGACGCCGGACATTTGTGTGCGGCTGGCGTGAAGAGGTTAAACACCCCCCCCTTCACCCCATCATTGCTGAACGCTGGCATTTTAACACCCCCCAAAACAATCCCACAATATTGGTGCTCAGTGGCCCTTTACATCGCAGCCGGACTGTGGGATTTATACGAATGGATTCATTCATTAAATCTTCCTCCTTCCTCTGTTGTGGGAGGGAGGGGGCGGGCTTTCCAATAGGCCATCACTAGGATCACAAGGTACAGAGCAGCTCCAATCAGCTCTGTGCACCTTTTAGCTATGCTCTTATTAGCAGAAGTGGAGGCATTGTGCACCCCTTGGTGCGCCCACCAATGTAAAAAAAATAAATAAATTAGAAATTAAAAAAAAACAAAAAAACAAAATATAATAAAAAAAAAAATTATAAAAATAAAAAAAATTAAAATTAAAAATAATAATAACAATAAAAAATAATAAAAATATAAAAAAAATTATAATAAAAAAAATAAAAATAAATTTTTTAAAAAATAATAATAAAAAAAATGGCCTGTCAGAATAACTGCACCCCCTTAGCGGACATTTCACCACAACAGCCGTTAACAGACGTTGACCATTTAACGTCACGTCCATCTGTCCCCATGCTGGGTTAGATCTTTGTCCAGCCCCTGTTCTTCTTTACCAAGCAGTCGGTGATACAGCAGTCCACAGTCCGGTCCTAATTTCTGCCCTTGGAAGCTGCAGTTCTCCCCCCTAGTCGCTGGAAAGAACGGATTCCCTTTAAGTGTTCTACGGTCATGGCCAACACCAAGCCTGTGAAGGATGGTCTGGGCCAGGCCAGGAACCGCGGGCTGCAAGAGGGTGCCGTAAAGCCTCAAGGCTTCGAGGGTGAGGTAGAGAACACAACGTCCCCATGCTTTGTCTTCTTCTGTTCCCTTGAACAGCTTCCATGGAGCTTGACTTTGGAAGAAAGCATTAGAAGAGCGCACTCCGCCATCAATCGCCTCCAATGCTTTGTGCACCTGGAAGGTGTTCATGTACCGGTCTACTACCCGTGGAAGTCCTTGTAGAGCCTCAAGTAGGGTCTCCAGCTGATCTTTGGCCGACGACGGCACGCTCTTGCACTGGTAACACGGCCAGCACTGTTCAGGGTTCATGCTCGGCGCGGTGGAGCGGTTCAAAAGTCCACCAAGAGCATCGGCAAGAGCAGAGTTCAACAGATTACGGACAGAATCATGGTTGAAGTCGCAGTTGCGTTCGGGGGAACCGTTGCGAAGCAAGAAGTAGCGGAATCCATCTCTGCCGTAAAGCTTAATACATTCGGTGGGGTCAATCACGTTCTGGAGGCTCTTCGACATCTTGACCCCTTGACACGTCCAATGAGAATGGACCAGGAGTCTTTCAGGAGGGGGCAGACCGGCAGCTAGCAAAAACGCCGGCCAGTAGACCGCGTGAAAGCGCAAAATGTCCTTTCCAAGGAGATGTGTTGACGGGCCCCACGGGGAGTAACTGGGATCTGGGTAATTGGCCACGGTTAGGTAATTGATTAGCGCGTCCAACCACACGTATGTAGTATGAGTTGGGTCAGAAGGCACCGGGATACCCCAGGTTACGCGACTGCTCTGTCGGGACACAGAGAGGTCCGGCAGTTCCTCTTCCAGCCACTTCTGCACTATTCGGAGAAACGGGGCAGGGTGGATAGGGCCTGTCTGAAGCCACTTCAAGAGTTCGGGGCGCAGAGAAGAGAGGCGGAACATGTAATTCTCCTCACTCATCCAGTGTACCTAGAAGAGATAGAAATTGTAAAATGGCGGCCGAATTAAGGGGACTAGTTCTAAAACAATCGTTGGACGAATGTTACCCACAACTGTGCCCCGTATTTTCTGTAATAGATTAATGCCTAGAACGGTAAGCTCCATCTATTGGCCAAAATGTGGTATATTTTCTTATTAAAGCGGTTGTAAAGGCACAAGGTCATTGGCTCCTGCTCCTGTCAGTCAAATGATGGGAGGAGGAGGGAGCAGGGCATGACTGGGCTGCACTGTGTGTGTCTATAGACGTACACGACCTGGCTCAGGATCGAGCTTGCACATCTGCCCCCCGTAGCAAGCTGCTGGTTATGGGGGCACACAAGGAAGAGGAGGAGCCAAAAAACGCTGTTGGAGGACCCTAGAAGAGGAGGTTCAGGGCCACTCCGTGCAAAACCATTGACACCTGTCATACTTACTTGCCCTGTGCAAACTGGCGGCCCTCCAGCTGTTGCCAAACTACAAGTCCCATGTGGCATTGCAAGACTGACAGTTACAAGCATGGCTCCCAAAGGCAGAGGCATGATGGGACTTGTAGTTTCGCAACGGCTGGAGGGTGGCCAGTTTGAAACCCTTGGTCTAGAGTCTGGACCATTCAAGTTCCTCCTCACCAAAACTGGCCAAACCATGTCTTTATGGAAGACCCCTCCCCACCAGAGCTCCATGGGAAACGCTGGTGGGGGACCCTAGAAGAGGAGGTTCAGGGCCACTCCGTGCAAAACCATTGACACCCGTCATACTTACTTGCCTTGTGCAAACTGGCGGCCCTCCAGCTGTTGCCAAACTACAAGTCCCATGAGGCATTGCAAGATTGACAGTTACAAGCATGACTCCCAAAGGCAGAGGCATGATGGGACTTGTAGTTTCGAAACGGCTGGAGGGTGGCCAGTTTGACACCCCTGGTCTAGAGTCTACACCAGGGTTAGGTAACCTGCGGCTCTCCAGCTGTTGCAGGACTACAAGTTCCATCATGCCTCTGCAAGTCACAGCTGTAACTGTTTTGTAATGTTGCAATACCTCATGGGAAATGTAGTTCCACAACAGCTAGAGAGCCGCAGGTTGCCTACCCCTGGTCTAGACCATTCAAGTTCCTCCTTACCAAACCATGTCTTTATGGAAGACCCACCACCACCCCACTAGAGCTCCATGGGAAACGCTGGTGTGGGGACCCTAGAAGAGGAGGTCCAGGGCCACTCCGTGCAAAACCATTGCACAGGGCAGGTAAGTATGACATAAGTTTGTTACATAAAACCAAAAAAACCAAAAAAAAAAAAAACTTTACAATGACTAATTTCGGAAAACTATACCACACAGAAGCGTGTTAAGAGAACTTACGGCCAAAATTTGTGCAACTGGCACGCGGAGACATACCAGTGCTTAGAGTGGGGCATCTATGTGCTGGGAATTGGCCATGAATGTGCTTCACGCTCAGATTAATGGTTGCTAGGATGCTGGCTGCTGCTGCTGGCTTCCTAGCAACCGATGACTCATTCCAGGCCCCATTCGGCAGCCAGCATGGGAGAATCACCAGCTGACAGCAGGGACCTTGGAGAGGCCGTTACCCAAATTTGGAAATAGCTGTATTGGTACAACAGGAATTTCCTGGCCTGCAGCTGAATGAGCCGGGGATGAGTCATTGGTTGCTAGGATGCTGTCAGCTACACAGCCGACAGTGTCTTAGCAACCAGTGAGGAAAGTTGGGGGTGTTCATGACCCTCTTTATCAAATTCCAAGGACTGTGTTTCCAGCCAAATATTTCATAAAACATGCCAGCACATTTCGGGGGAACCTATATTGACCCTTCTTTAGGGCTTAGGACACCTGCCAGATACAGTAGGCCAACAGCAAGTCCGACGGTCCAAGAACACCTGAGCAGCACACCTGTATGAGCTTGTTGTACATTCAGTTTCAGAACCGCAGAGAATATGAACACGTTATCCCCCTTTAGAACATCCTCCACCTTTCTGGGGAGGATTTCCACAAGATTCTGGAGGGTGTCGGTGGGAATTTGTGCCCACTTGTGAGGTCAGGTACTGGACCTGGCACACGATGGGCATTCCAATTCAGCAGGGTTAAGCTCAGGTACCGATGTTGGATCAGAAGACCAGACTAGCAACTATCCATCAAATTCAACCCAAACGCATTCAATAAGGTTGAGGTCAGGGCTCCGTCTAGAGCACGGGTGTCAAACTGGTGGCCCTCCAGCTGTTGCCAAACTGCAAGTCCCATGAGGCATTGCAAGATTGACAGTTACAAGCATGACTCCCAAAGGTAGAGGCATGATGGGGCTTTAGTTTCGCAATGCCAGTTTGACACCCCTGGTCTAGAGTCTAGACCATTCAAGTTCCTCCTCACCAAAACTGGCCAAACCATGTCTTCATGGAAGACCCCACCCCACTAGAGCTCCATGCGAAGCCCCTCACTGGAGCCCCATGGAATAAAAACGAATCAAATGTAAGTTGGGATTTAGAAGGAAACACGTTTCTTCATCTTTTGTGGTTCCTCTGGCTATTCTCCTAAGATGATGATAAAGGAGTATGTGCACCACAGTCTGTGTGCCACAGTGCTTTGGCCACTTCCATAATGAGAAAATTTGATACATGGTCAATGCGAATTGTGCATCCTTCCAGCCCCATGGAGAGCCTCCCACTGGTGGGAGAGCCCCGTGGAGAGCCTCCCCACTGGTGGGAGAGCCCCGTGGAGAGCCTCCCACTGGTGCCCCGTGGACAGCCTCCCACTGGAGCCCCGTGGACAGCCTCCCACTGGTAGAGAGCCCCGTGGAGAGCCTCCCACTGGTAGAGAGCCTCCCACAGGAGCCCCGTGGAGAGCCTCCCACTGGTGGGAGAGCCTCCCACTGGAGCCCCGTGGAGAGCCTCCCATTGGTGAAGAGCCTCCCACCAGAGCCCCATGCGAAGCCCCTCACTGACGCCACATGGAATAAAAACGAATCAAATGTAAGTTGGGATTTAGAGCCCCGTGGAGAGCCTCCCACCGGAGCCCCGTGGAGAGCCTCCCACTGCAGGAGAGCCCCGTGGAGAGCCTCCCACTGCAGGAGAGCCCCGTGGAGAGCCTCCCACTGGAGGAGAGCCCCGTGGAGAGCCTCCCACTGGAGGAGAGCCCCGTGGAGAGCCTCCCACTGGTGGGAAAGCCCCGTGGAGAGCCTCCCACTGGTGGGAGAGCCTCCCACCGGAGCCCCGTGTAGAGCCTCCCACCGGAGCCCCGTGGAGAGCCTCCCACCGGAGCCCCGTGGAGAGCCTCCCACCGGAGCCCCGTGGAGAGCCTCCCACCGGAGCCCCGTGGAGAGCCTCCCACCGGAGCCCCGTGGAGAGCCTCCCAACGGAGCCCCGTGGAGAGCCTCCCAACGGAGCCCCGTGGAGAGCCTCCCAACGGAGCCCCGTGGAGAGCCCCGTGGAGAGCCTCCCACTGGAGGAGAGCCCCGTGGAGAGCCTCCCACTGGAGGCCCGTGGAGAGCCTCCCACTGGTGGGAAAGCCCCGTGGAGAGCCTCCCAACGGAGCCCCGTGGAGAGCCTCCCAACGGAGCCCCGTGGAGAGCCTCCCAACGGAGCCCCGTGGAGAGCCTCCCAACGGAGCCCCGTGGAGAGCCTCCCAACGGAGCCCCGTGGAGAGCCTCCCACTGGTGGGAGAGCCCCGTGGACAGCCTCCCACTGGAGCCCCGTGGAGAGCCTCCCACTGGTGGGAGAGCCCCGTGGAGAGCCTCCCACTGGTGGGAGAGCCCCCCACCGGAGCCCCGTGGAGAGTCTCCCACTGTTGGAGAGCCTCCCACCGGAGCCCCGTGGAGAGTCTCCCACTGTTGGAGAGCCTCCCACTGGAGCCCCGTGGAGAGTCTCCCACTGTTGGAGAGCCTCCCACTGGAGCCCCGTGGAGAGTCTCCCACTGTTGGAGAGCCTCCCACTGGAGCCCCGTGGAGAGCCTCCCACTGGAGGAGAGCCCCGTGGAGAGCCTCCCACTGGAGGAGAGCCCCGTGGAGAGCCTCCCACTGGAGGAGAGCCCCGTGGAGAGCCTCCCACTGGTGGGAAAGCCCCGTGGAGAGCCTCCCACCGGAGCCCCGTGGAGAGCCTCCCAACGGAGCCCCGTGGAGAGCCTCCCAACGGAGCCCCGTGGAGAGCCTCCCAACGGAGCCCCGTGGAGAGCCTCCCAACGGAGCCCCGTGGAGAGCCTCCCAACGGAGCCCCGTGGAGAGCCTCCCACTGGTGGGAGAGCCCCGTGGAGAGCCTCCCACTGGAGCCCCGTGGAGAGCCTCCCACTGGAGCCCCGTGGAGAGCCTCCCACTGGAGCCCCGTGGAGAGCCTCCCACTGGAGCCCCGTGGAGAGCCTCCCACTGGAGCCCCGTGGAGAGCCTCCCACTGGAGCCCCGTGGAGAGCCTCCCACTGGTGGGAGAGCCCCGTGGAGAGCCTCCCACTGGTGGGAGAGCCCCGTGGAGAGCCTCCCACTGGTGGGAGAGCCCCGTGGAGAGCCTCCCACTGGTGGGAGAGCCCCGTGGAGAGCCTCCCACTGGTGGGAGAGCCCCCCACCGGAGCCCCGTGGAGAGTCTCCCACTGTTGGAGAGCCTCCCACCGGAGCCCCGTGGAGAGTCTCCCACTGTTGGAGAGCCTCCCACTGGAGCCCCGTGGAGAGCCTCCCACTATTGGAGAGCCTCCCACTGGTAGGAGTGCCCCGTAGAGAGCCTTCATATTTTCATGAGGTTGGAAGGCAAAGCTGTCTAAAATGTCTTTGCATGCTGTAGAACTCATTATCCTTTGCTGGAAACACCTGAACTCCATCATTGGTAGGGATGTCCACATATGTTCGACCATAGAGATAGGTGCGATGGTCAGGTGACCACAGACTTCTCACCTGATGTCCACTTTCCATGGACACGCGTATTTTGTTGCCGCCGGGGTCTGTGCTCTCCGTTGTTTGTTCCTCACTTAAAAAAGCCTCATCGGAGGTACAGTACCAGCCCTGGTATGTCCCCTTGTAGATGTATCCTCGTTCCTCCAGCGTCTTCCAGAAGTGACGCACGGCCCGCGAGTGACGCGGCTCCGTCGTACGAATAAAATCGGTGTAGGATATTCCCATCGTATCGAACATTGTACGGAATTCCTGAGAAATGCTCGAACAGAGCTCAGATGGGTTCAAACCTAACGCAGCTGCCGCTTGCTGTACCTTGATGCCATGTTCATCAGTACCTACCAAAAGAAAAAAAAAAACAAAAAAAAGGGTTCAATAAAAAAAAAAAAAAAAAAAAAAAAAAAAAAAAAAAAATCAGTCAAATTTCACAATCCTTCATCCTGCTGTCAGTATATTGTATAATATGCAGATTTCCTATGATCGTCGGCTCCATCTAGTGGCCATAAGGCAGTAAATTCCTGCTTGAGGTATTTCAGGACAACACTGCCTTATGGCCACTAGATGGCGTCGATGATCATAGGAAATATTAGACAATATAGATAACTGACAGCTGAGCAAATACTTGAGGGGTTTTTTTTTTTTTTTTTTTTTTTTTAAAGTCCATAAAGTAAGTATCCTCTGGTTGAGGAGACAGAGGAATCTAGTTGGGGGAAAGCAGGATCTGGTTGGACGGCAGTAAAGATCTGGTAGGACAGCAAGGAACTAGCAGGGGGGACAACAGGAGTCTGGTTGGTAGACAGAAGGATCTGGTCATATCAGCAGGGATCTGGTCATGAGGCAGCGGGAATCTGGTCGTATCGGCAGGGATCTGGTCGTGGGACAGCGGGGATCTGGTCGTATCGGCAGGGATCTGGTCGTGGGACAGCGGGGATCTGGTCGTATCGGCAGGGATCTGGTCGTGGGACAGCGGGGATCTGGTCGTGGGACAGCGGGGATCTGGTCGTATCGGCAGGGATCTGGTCGTGGGACAGCGGGGATCTGGTCGTATCGGCAGGGATCTGGTCGTGGGACAGCGGGGATCTGGTCGTATCGGCAGGGATCTGGTCGTATCGGCAGGGATCTGGTCGTATCGGCAGGGATCTGGTTGTGGGACAGCGGGGATCTGGTCGTATCGGCAGGGATCTGGTTGTGGGACAGCGGGGATCTGGTCGTATCGGCAGAGATCTAGTTGTGGGACAGCGGGGATCTGGTCGTATTGGTAGAGATCTGGTTGTGGGACAGCGGGGATCTAGTCGTATCGGCAGGGATCTGGTTATGGGACAGTGGGGATCTGGTCATATCAGCAGGGATCTGGCTGTGGGGCAGCCTGAATCTGATTGGTGGAAAGAGGGGGGCACAGCTTGGGGGGGGGGGTTGCTGCCTGGATTTGATTGGTGGAGATCCAGGCTCCTTGGCACCCGGGAGGGTGGGGGAGGTCAGCCTAGATCTGATTAGTGGAGAGAGGGGGGCACAGCTTGGAGGGAGGAGGTTTGCAGCCTGGATTTGATTGGTGGAGATAAAGGCTCCTTGGCTCCCGGGAGGGGGTCAGCCTGGATCTGATTGGTGGACAGAGGGGTACAGCTTTGGGGGGGGGGGTTGAAGCCTGGATCTGATTGGTGTGGAAAGAGGGGGGGGCAGCCTGAATCTGATTGGTGGAAAGAGGGGGTCACAGCTTGTGGGGGGGTTGCAACCCAGATTTGATTGGTGGAGATCCAGGCTCCTTGGCTCCCGGAAGGGGGAATCAGCCTGGATCTGATTGGGGGGGAATCAGCCTGGATCTGGTAGGAGAGCCATGATCGCTATGATTGGAGGACAGCGGGGGTGACTGATCTGATTGGTGGTGTCTCACCGGTGCTCAGGCCGCTGTGCCCCCCGCACAGTCCGGTGTACCGGTGCAGGCAGTCCCCCAGCACGGCGGAGTAGACGTGTCCCAGGTGCGGGGCGGCGTTCACATAGAAGATCGGGGTGGTGATCAGCCGACCCCCCGCCGCCCCTCCATAGCTGATCTTCCTGCTGAAGCCCACCGAGCACCATCGGCCGACCAGCCGCCCGTACAGCCAGCGCATGTCATCGACCGGGCACTCCTCTCCTCTGCCTGACCCCGCCGGGTGACCCACGTGCACCCCTACCCCCCTCACCCCGATAAGACCAGCTCAAAATACAATGTGACATATACAGCCATCCTCCTATCTCCGATAACATCGCAGCCTCCGGGCTGCTTTCCGATTTTGGAGTTAAATATAAATCGACTAGGTGAGGGCAGTTTGCCCTCGGCGAAGATGGCGACCCACATGCGCCCACACATATCTCACACCCAATAAAACAAGCTCAGAACACAGTCTAACCTATAGAGCCTCCCCTTTATCTCCGATAGCGTCACACCCCCTGGGCTGGTTTCAGATTTTGGAGCGGGAGAGTGAGGGCATGTTGCCCTGAGTCAAGATGGCGGCTCACGGGCACCAACCTCCCACCGATAAACGCGCCTCAAAACGAAATCTGTCCTATACAGCCGTTCTCGTATCTACAGGAACATCGCCCTACCGGGTCTGGTTTCTGATTTTGGCGTTAAATATGAAGCATAAGAGGGCATTTTGCCCTTAGTAAAGATGGCGTCCGGCGCTCCTCGCACGGGAAGCAGTGTAGAGGAAGGACGCCGGCGCGACCTGTGGCTAGGAGATGGCGCTCTGTAGAGTGGTGCTGGGGCTGAGGACGGCCAGAGGCGGCTTACAGAGCCAGAGGAGGCTGCGGGCCCCCAGCAGTGAGTGTCCCGGCCGCCATTAGCCCCTTCGCGGGCTCCTCATAGCTTCATTCCTATTGGCTTGGGGTTTACCCTTCAGGTGTTCTTATTATAGGGGAGGTCACGTGACCAGCCATTGCCATATGTCCATTAAAGGGGATTAAAAGCCAACAGGCAAGGGTTAAAGGCCAACCAAGGATTATTATTTCATTTTTTTTTTGCCATCCGTGTCCCCATGGGGAGAATTCCTTTCACTTCCTGTCCAGCAGACACAACAGGAAGTGGGGGGAAATTTCTCAAAACTGGCTTAAAGGAGGACCCCCACCCAAAAAAGCATCTCTGCATACAAAATTAACAGCAGGTGAAACAACTTGTAGGCCCCATTCGCCCGCAGCGGCTTGAAACGCACAATTTTTTTTTATACCCTGCGCATTTATTTTTCACAAAACCCATAGGGCAGCCCGTTAATTTTAACAAGGTGCGCTACTCACGGCACAACATTTTGCCGCATTCTGGATTGCGCAGGGTTTTTTTTTGTCAACCGTTCATTTTTGTTTGCGCCAAAATGCACATTTAATTCCCGTATTTGGAGTCCCATTAATAATGAATGGCGCTGCGAGCGTGACGCACATTTTTTTCACGTCCCCAGATCGCCCAGAGGTGAGCGGAGTCCTCGTGTTAGCCTTCTTTCACACCTGCGCGTTGCGGGATACGCACATTGCGCTTGTGGGGCCATTAACTGTTTTAGTTGAGCCACAAATGGCGGACGTGAATGCGTTTTGCTGCATGCAAAAAACGCACGACAAACGCGCGCTTAAAAAAATACACAAATTGGATCGCGGCGAAATCCAACAGGAATTGTAACCCCCACCCCCGTCACACTTGGTGGACACTACCGCCCATCGGACACGACCTACTCAAGTGGGTGGGGCCACGCTGTGACTGCGATGCAGTCATCCCCTTTCACGCTTGGCGATTTTGGAATCTGCGTGATTCTGCCCACGTAATCGCTGCAAAATGTGCAATACGCTTTTTGGCGCCATTCATTCTAAACGGCAACTCTAACATGATGCGATTATTGCCACGGGACAGAATTGCGCTGCAAAACGAGGCTTAAAAAAAAAAAACCCGCGTTAAGGTCGTCGCTCGCAAAGGAGCAGGAGCTTTTTCTGGGCGACCAACACGCATAGCCCACATGGAAGAAAAATATATTTGAAATATGTTTTAAAAATATTCTTCCCAAATATATTGACATATATTTAAAATGCTACAATTTGGCCATATTCAATATATTTCAAAATATATTAAAAATACATAAATATATATATATATATATATATATATATACCCCTATATTATAGTATTTGTCATGATAAAAAAAAACAGTATATACCCACATAGGAGAAAAATATATTTTAAATGTCAATATATTTGGGAAGAATATTTTAAATATACATTTAAAATATATTTTTCTACTATGTGGGTATATGCTGTTTTTTTTTTTTTATCATTACAAATACTATAATATAGGGATATATATATATATATATATATATTTATGTATTTTTTAATATATTTTGAAATATATTGAATACGGCCAAATTGTAGCATTTTAAATATATGTCAATATATTTGGGAAGAATATTTTAAATATACATATATTTGAAATGCTAGAATTTTGGCCAAATTCAATATATTTCAAAATGTATTTTATATATATATATATATATATATATATATATATATATATATACACACTGTATGTATATTTTGGCCATATTCAATATATTTAAAAAAAAAAATTATATACACACATACATATATACTGTATGTTGAAATGCGTTTTTATTACAAAATATATGAAAATTATTTTTAAAAATACATTTCAACTATACTGCATGTCTTTAAAAATACAAATCTACATTTTTGGAATGCATTTACAAACATATGTAAAAATATATGTTAAAATGACTCTTTTATATGTTAAAAAAATTTTGAAGAATATATTTTAAAAATATGTATTTTTAAAAATCAATTTTTTTTAAAATATATTCTTCAGATTATTTTAACATAGAAAAAAAGTCATTTTAACATATTTTTTACATATGTTTGTAAATGCATTCCAAAAATGTAGATTTGTATTTTTAAAGACATGCAGTATATTGAAAATGTATTTTTAAAAATATTTTTGATATATTTTGTAATAACAACGCATTTCAGCATGCAGTGTGTGTGTGTGTGTGTATATATATATATATATCTGTCACATGTTCTGTCCCCTTTGTAATGTACAGCACTGAGGGAACTATTGGCGCTTTATAAATACTGTATAATTATTTATATATATATATATATTATATTATTATTATTTTATTTTTATTTTTTTAAATATATTGAATATGGCGAAAATTGTAGTATTTCAAATATATGTCAATATTTGGTTTTTTTTTATCATGACAAATACTACAATATAGGGATATATATATAGATAATATAATTTTTTTTTTTAAATATATTTTGAAATATAAAATATATTGAATACGGACAAAATTGTAGCATTTTAAATATATGGCAATATAGTTTGGAAGAATATTTTTAAAATATATTTCAAATATATTTTTCTTCCATGGGAGGACATGCCCACCCAAGCGAATGACCTGCCCTAAGTGCGACGCGTGGAATCACATATAAATCGCGAGTGGAAACGCGAGTTACATAAAGTGTGAATGGGGCATTCTCATTGGCTCACACTGGTGCGGCTTTGAAATTTCGTTACTTCAGAGCAACTTCAAAGCCGCCGATCAGTGCGATTTCGTGCCTTGCGACTTTAACAGAAATCAATGAAAAGCAGCGCAGGAACTCTTTTTTTAAAGTCGCTGCGTCTTGAGTCGCAACGGTGTAAACAGTTGTATGGGGTGTGGCTTGTCATGCGATTTTTTTTTTTTTTTTTTTTTTTTTTTTTTTTTTTAACTGTCAAATCGCGTGATGAATCGCAGTGGTGTGTATCAGGTCTATCAGATGAACAACTGATCCCCCAACGTAGATCCATCTCTGCAACATTGTAGCAGTTTCCCTTTCTGCAGTATCTGATGTATTAGATCAGTGGTGTCAAACTACAAGTCCCATCATGCCTCTGCCTTTGGAAGGCATGCTTGTAACTGTCAATCTTGCAATGCCTCCTGGGACTTGTAGTTTGGCAGCAGCTGGAGGCCCTATAAACATATGGGGGGGTGGGAGATGGGGTGGTAATTCTTGCTGCCGGGATTATCTCCATACATGCAGTCAGTGACGTGGAGCGCCCTCTTCTGACATCCCCTATTATTGCAGGTTCCTTACTTCAGCACTCGTCTTCACCTGCCAAGCAACTCCTGAGATATTCTGGAAATTCTGCAAACCCTGGCCAGCCTGGAAGTCTTTTTTATGGGCTCGCTGTGGGCGGTGTCTCAGTGGTGGCCGGAGTATACGTGAGTAACCGAACAGCTTGCATGGGGTTGGGGGTTAGGCGGCTAAAGGAAACCTCCAACCAGAAGCAAAAGTATGCCTTGTGTCCTTCTTGGCCCCTCCCACTTCTCAAATCTGCGACAGTTTTTTTTTTAATTTGATGAGTTATAAATCACTGTTCCTGGTACAAGCATGGCGGCATATTGATGGGCTAACTCCTCCTACATGTAGAAAAAAAAAAATCAATATTTTTTTTTTTTTTTTTTAGAACCCCGAAACATATATTTTTTATTTTTCATTATATATTATTATTTAATTTTTTTAAGCAGAGGCCCTAGAGAATAACGTGGTGGGGGTTTCGTATTTTGTATGTCACACAATATTTGCACGGCGGCTTTCATATGCAAATTTTTTGTAAATAAAAAACACAGTTTAATGAGTTTTATTGCGCCAAAACACAATATAATACCCAACTGCTAAAATATAAAAGATGATGTTACGCCAAATAAATAGATACCAAACCTTTGTATGGGGGTGAGACGGGGCGCTCCAATTTTTTTCTCCCCCCCATTTTATTATTTGTTTATTTTTAACACTGTACCTTTAATTTTTTTTCCCCCTTTTTATTATTTATTTTTAACACTGCGCCTTTATTTAATTTTTCCCATTTTATTATTTATTTTTGACACTACCTTTATCCCCCCATTTTAATATTCATTTTTAACGCTGTACCTTTAATTCCCCCCCCCCCCGTTTTATTATTTATTTTCAACACCGCACCCTTATTTTTTTTTTTTTTTTCCATTTTATTATTTATTTTTAACACTGTACCTTTATTCCCCCCCCCCCCCCCATTTTATTATTTATTTATTTTTTAACACTGTGCCTTTATTTTTTCCTTTTTATTATTTATTTTTAACACTGTATCTTTAATTTATTCCCCCCCCCAATTTATTATTTATTTTTAACACTGTACCTTTATTTTTATTTATTTTCCCCATTTTATTATTTATTTATTTTTAACACTGTACCTTTATTTTTTTTGCATTTTATTATTTATTTTTAACACTGTACCTTTTTATTTAATTCCCCATTTTATTATTTATTTATTTTTAACACTGTACCTTTAATTTATTCCCCCCCCCCTCCCGTATTTTATTTTTTATTTTTAAAACTGTACCTTTATTTTTATTTATTTTCCCTCCATTTTATTATTTATTTTTAACACTGTACCTTTAATTTATCCCCCCCCCCCATTTTATTTATTTTTAACACTACCTTTATTTTTATTTTTTCCTATCATTTTATTATTTATTTTTAATACTGTACCGTTATTTTTTTCCATTTTATTATTTATTTTTTAACACTGTAGCTTTATTTTAATTTTTTTTTTTTAATCCACTTTATTGCTATCACAAAGGATGAACAACCCCCCTTGCGATAGCATGGGCCCTGACAGGTTCTCTTTGTGGAGAGTTGCGGGGGTCTGATAGCCCCTAGATCTCTCCGGCCTCGACAGCGCCCGATCCAGACGGAGAGACCGGTTTGATCAGACGCTTGTTTACCGAAACCGGACGTGGCTTCCGGTTTCTGAGCTGGCCTAGTGGGAGGAGCCACGTTGGTTCCTCTCGCTGTGTCCCGGGTGTAGTGGTTGGCAGATCCTACAATCGGGTTGTAACGTGTGTGACAGTTTGAAGGCTACATTATTGTTTTTTTTCCCGTCTTAGGCGTACAGAACCCTGCACGGGGATCACCATCGGCTTGGTCAGAGGCTGTCTGCTGTGGAGTCCATAAAACAGTCTAGTGGTGAGTTTTGGCATTTAATGCGACAACCCCCCCAAAATTGTACACTTACCTCTACCTGCTGCTACCCATTGGTCTTCACTGTGATGCCCCTCCCCCCCCCCAGATCTGAGCTGGAAGAACTGTCATCTGGAGTCCCGAAGGTAGCCAGCTTCTCCACACAGATGACTGGAGATTCTTCCAATATTTGCTGTGACCACCCTTTGCCTCAGTTCTTCTACCTGTAGGTCAGGGGTGTCAAACTACAAGTCCCATCATGCCTCTGCCTTTGGGAGTCATGCTTCTACCTGTCAGCCTTGCAATGCCTCATGGGACTTGTAGTTTGGCAGCAGCTGGAGGGCCGCCAGTTTGACACCCATGGTCTAGGTAGGAACTCCCTACCTGAAGGAACTCCTCATGCAGTTTCTGAAGGAACTCCTCAGGTAGGTTGTCCCCAACATCTCGGAGAACTAAGCCCAGATCTTCTGTGGATGCCGGCTGCCTCAAATTCTTCTCCGTCTCTTCATGTCATCCCGGACAGGCTCCATGATGGTGAGATCAGGGCTCTACGGGGGCCACACCATCACTTCCAGGACTCCTCATCTTCCTTACATTGAAGATGGTTCTTAATGATATTGGCTGTGTGTTTGGGGTGGTTGTCCTGCAGCAGAATAAAGTTGGGGCCAATCACACGCCTCCCTGATGGCATGATGGATAAGTATCTGCCTGTATTCCTCAGCGTTGAGGACACCATCGATCCTGACCGAATCTCCAACTCCATTAGCAGAAATGCAGCCCCAAACTTGCAAGGAACCTCCACCATGCTTCACAGTTGACTGCAGACACTCATTATTGCCCCGCTGTCCAGCCCTTCAAAAACAAACTGCCTCTCAAATATTTCACATTTTGACTCGCATGCTGCCATTTCCTGCACCCCAGTTCCTATGTTTTCATGCATAGTTGAGTCGCTTAGCCTTGTCTCCATGTTGGAGGTTTGGCGGCAATTCTTCCATGAAGACCACTTCTGGCCAGACTTCTCCAGGCAGTGGATGGGGTGTACCTGGGTCCCACTGGTTGGTTTGGCGGCAATTCTTCCAGGAAGACCACTTCTGGCCAGACTTCTCCAGGCAGTGGATGGGGTGTACCTGGGTCCCACTGGTTGGTTTGGCGGCAATTCTTCCAGGAAGCCACTTCTGGCCAGACTTCTCCAGGCAGTGGATGGGGTGTACCTGGGTCCCACTGGTTGGTTTGGCGGCAATTCTTCCAGGAAGACCACTTCTGGCCAGACTTCTCCAGGCAGTGGATGGGGTGTACCTGGGTCCCACTGGTTGGTTTGGTAAGATTTCTTCCAGGAAGACCACTTCTTCTGGCCAGACTTCTCCAGGCAGTGGGAGGGGTGTACCTGGGTCCCACTGGTTGGTTTGGCGGCAATTCCAGGAAGACCACTTCTGGCCAGACTTCTCCAGATTCCTGGCTACGAAAATTCTTTTCTGTAGCAACATGGGGAGAAATTGAAGGCTTGGCTGGTTGAATGTCAATATCAATGGTGGCGCCGTCGCATTAACAAAACGCACAAAATTGCAGGTTTTCTAAAGAAAATTAGTTCAGAATTTGACCCGTGTCTGGCCGGCATTAATCACACACCTTGTCTCTAATCCTACAAAATCCGTTCTGGTGGGTTTTTACGTTTTTGATGCGTTCTGGTGGTTTTTTGATGCGTTCTGGTGGGTTTTTACATTTTTGATGTGTTCTGGTGGGTTATTGATGCGTTTTGGACGTTTTTTGATGCGTTCTGGTGGGTTTCTGACATCTGTTTGATGTGTTCTGGTGGGTTTTTGATGCGTTCTGGTGGGTTTCTGACATGTTTTGATGTGTTCTGGTGGGTTTTTACGTTTTTGATGTGTTCTGAACAGTTTTTGATGCGTTATGATGGGTTAATGACATGTTTTTGGTGCGTTCTGGTGGGTTTTTGATGTGTTCTGGTGGGTTTTTGACATGTTTTTGATGCGTTCTGGTGGGTTTTTACGTTTTTGATGTATTCTGGTGGGTTTTTGATGCGTTCTGGTGGGTTTTTACGTTTTTGATGCGTTCTGGATGGTTTTTGATGCGTTCTGATAGGTTTTTGACATGTTTTTGATGCGTTCTGGTGGGTTTCTGATGCATTCTGGTGGGTTTTTGATGCGTTCTGGTGGGTTTTTGATGCGTTCTGGTGGGTTTCTGACATATTTTTGATGCGTTCTGGATGATTTTTGATGCGTTCTGGCGGGTTTCTGACATGTTTTTGATGCGATCTGGTGGGTTTTTGATGTGTTCTGTTGGGTTTCTGACATGTTTTTTATGTGTTCTTGTGGGTTTTTGATGCGTTCTGGTGGGTTTTAAATGCGTTCTGGTGGGTTTTTGACGTGTTCTGGTGGGTTTTTGATGCGTCCTGCTGGATTTCCGACATGTTGATGCGTTTTGGTGGGTTTCGGACATGTTTTTGACGTGTTCTGGTGGGTTTTTGATGCGTTCTGGTGGGTTTCTGACATGTTTTTGATGCGTTCTGGTGGGTTTTTGACATGTTTTTGATGCGTTCTGGTGGGTTTTTAATGCGTCCTGGTGGGTTTCTGACTTGTTGATACGTTTTGGTGGGTTTCTGACATGTTTTTGATGCGTTCTGGTGGGTTTTTGACATGTTTCTGATGCATTCTGGTGGGTTTTTGATGCGTTCTGGTGGGTTTTTGACATGATTTTGATGCGTTCTGGTGGGTTTCTGACATGTTTTTGATGCGTTCTGGATGGTTTTTGATGCGTTCTGGCGGGTTTCTGACATGTTTTTGATGCGATCTGGTGGGTTTTTGATGTGTTCTGGTGGGTTTCTGACATGTTTTTTACGTGTTCTGTTGGGTTTTTGATGCGTTCTGGTGGGTTTTTAATGCGTTCTGGTGGATTTTTGACGTGTTCTGGTGGGTTTTTGATGCGTTCTGGTGGGTTTTTGACTTTTTATGTGTTCTGGTGGGTTTTCGACATGTTTTTGACGTGTTCTGGTGGGTTTCTGATGCGTTCTGGTTGGTTTCTGACATGTTTTTGAGGCGTTTGGATGGGTTTTTAGTGCATTCTGGTGGATTTTTGACGTGTTCTTGTGGGTTTTTGATGCGTCCTCGTGGGTTTGACATGTTAATGCGTTTTGGTGGGTGTCTGACATGTTTTTGACATGTTCTGGTGGGTTTTTAATGCGTTCTGGTGGATTTTTGACATGTTTTTGATGCGTCCTGGTGGGTTTCTGACATGTTTTTGATGCGTTCTGGTGGGTTTGTGACGTGTTTTTTATGCGTTCTGGTGGGTTTGTGACTTGTATTTGATGCGTTCCGGTTCATTTTTTCCCCTCTTTTTTGTCAACTTAAATAAGGACATGTGCATTCCAGTGCGTTTTTACTGCGTTCCAGTACAGCTCAGTGAAGGAAAAAAAATGCAGCGTGTTCTACTTTTTTTTTTTTTTCTGGAACTGACCGCACTGTTGTGAACTATGCCAATGGAAACTACTATCAATGCGTTTTTGATGCACACTGGACTGCACGTGGGGTGAACTGTCCCTATAGGCCGTGTTGCATATTGCACCCTTATGTAGGTTTATTGTTTTACCGATTTGTAATTTTTTTTTTTTTTTTTTTTATTGTAGAGGAAAGTGAAAGTACGGTTAGTATAGGTAAGTGGCCACAGAGGAGTCGGGATACAAAGTATTGTGTGATCTGGAGCAATCGCTGATTATTGTATGTCTTTAGCAGAACCTAGCAAAGCTGATGTAGATAAAGCAGGTAGGAGACTGGAGTGTTGTACATTTTTTTACTTTTACATTTTTTTGTCTCCGTTTTTCATTATGTCCACCATTTCTAACTCTTTGTTTTAGAAAGCCCAGTAGCGAAAGTTGCAGCGTCCGCGTTGCCGTCCCACGTGCCCTTTCTTCTGATTGGAGGAGGAACAGCGTCATTTGCCGCAGCTCGATCCATACGTGCTCGGGATCCGGGAGCGAAGGTGACTGTCCTGCAATGTTCTTGGAGGCCCTGAAATATGCAGATGGGGCCTCTTCTCTGTGTTTTTAATCGCAATTTGCTTCCCCGGCACATCACTAACCTGGAGCCCGGGGTTCATGCTGATGCGGTGCAGAATTCCGCACCGCGTCAGAATCGCACCCCGTCCGTGAGAATGGCTGCGGGTGTGCATGTTAAGTTGGTCACATGCCTGATGAAGGGGTCCTGCGAGACTTTTGTACCCATATTGGTGATCCTCGGTGTGCTGGTGACATTCTCCCGTGTTAAGTTAACCACTTCCTGCCCAGGCCAATTTCCAGCTTTCAGCGCTATCACACTTTCAGTGACAATTGCGCGGTCATGCAACACTGTACCCATATGAATTTTTTACCATTTTTTTGAGACAGATATAAGAAAAATTAATAATAGCGCCTATGGTCAAAATTATATAACTTACTAATAGTGTACCAGCTGCAAAAAATCACCATATATAAAGTGTACCAATAAATAAATAATTTGCGCTAGTAAATGTGTATAAATATATAAATATATATAAAGAAATCATCAAATCATAAGTCCAGAAAAAAATATATATATGCCAATACCACAAAAAAAAAAAAAAAATATATAAAAAAACTTTTAAGTGCAAAAAACTTTTGTGCAAAAAAAGTGTCTAAATATGAAAAATTTCACCAAAAAACCTTGATAATATAATGGCAGATCATCCATAAATATATCTTCAGAAACGGAAACTCTGCAACACACCGATCCTCATCGATCGAAATAACAGGATGAAAAACTTTGTAGTTAATCGAAAATCCACTTCTCCAATAGATAAAGGACCACCTTCAAACGTATCCATGGGGGGAAATGCCAAACACTCGAGAGAAACAGAAAGACTTCATGGTGCAATATTATAAAAACCAATTCCTTTATTAGGTACTCATTGCACTTACTCAAGAGGTGTCCCAGCCGACACCAGCATCAACAGCATAACAGCAATCACATAAACGAGCCTGGCTACTCAGCACATGCGCAGTAGCTGGCAGCCAAAAAACGTAATGACGTCACATCAATCAAGCTCCGCCCTACGCGTTTCGTCATCGACGTCCTCATGGAGCGGATAGATGTGAGACGTCTCAACCTCCTTAAATATTCACTCACAGGAAACGAACAGCTGACATCAATGGGGAATCAAGCAAAAGCAAGCCGCCCCACAGATGACAGGAGTCCACAAAGGATATACAATGTATCCAATATATTTGCCATCACAAGCAAAAAAACTTTAAAACAAGAGAACAAAAATAAAATAAAAAGAAATTTAAATAAAACACTAATGATAAATAAATTAAATAAATAAATACATTAACGGGCCTGCACCCTCTAAGACTGTGTTTCAAAAAGGGAACTTAAAGGGCCAGTAACACTTTAAACACAAATAAAGGGGAACTCTAGTAATAATACAAAAATAATGCAAAAATTGTACAAAAAGCATACAATCTCCCATATATCATCTTTAAACAGTTGCCTATATAAAAATATACTTAAAATAACATAAAAATTAAATATTTGTGAGAAAACAATTCAAATCTATATCGACATTTTAATGGTTGCAAGGAATTTAGTTCATAAATCCAAAACGTCTCTTTTTTGGAAATCTCATTAACCAAATCCGAGCCCCTCCAATGGGGTTTTACCATCTCGATCCCATAAAAGGTAAGTAAGCTCGGATCACAATTATGTACCAATTTGAAATGTTTGGATACACTATGTTTATCAAATCCTTTTACTATGTTTCTTATATGTTCGTCTATTCTTGTTTTTAAACATCTCCCAGTTCTCCCAATATATCTCAAATGACATGGACATTCTAAAAACATAAATCACATGTGTAGAATTGCATGTAATCAGGGATTTAATATCATATTCTTTTTTGGAAAATGAGGAGCAGAATGACTTTCTTTTTTTATTATTACCAACTTTTACAGTCCTACAAACTTTACACTTCCTACAAGGAAAAAAACCATTTAAATTTGGAAACAGATCGAACTTTTTTGGGGGTTCGATGACATTGCGAGCCAATGTCATCGAACCCGCGTAGGGCGGAGCTTGATTGATGTGACGTCATTACGTTTTTGGCTGCCAGCTATTGCGCATGTGCTGAGTAGCCAGGCTCGTTTATGTGATTGCTGTTATGCTGTTGATGCTGGTGTCGGCTGGGACACCTCTTGAGTAAGTGCAATGAGTACCTAATAAAGGAATTGGTTTTTATAATATTGCACCATGAAGTCTTTCTGTTTCTCTCGAGTGCTTGGCATTTCCCCCCATGGATACGTTTGAAGGTGGTCCTTTTTCTATTGGAGAAGTGGATTTTCGATTAACTACAAAGTTTTTCATCCTGTTATTTCGATCGATGAGGATCGGTGTGTTGGAGAGCTTCCGTTTCTGAAGATATATTTATGGATGATCTGCCATTATATTATCAAGGTTTTTTGGTGAAATTTTTCATATTTAGACACTTTTTTGCACAAAAGTTTTTTGCACTTAAAAGTTTTTTTATATATTTTTTTTTTTTTTTTTTGTGGTATTGGCATATATATATTTTTTTCTGGACTTATGATTTGATGATTTCTTTATATATATTTATATATTTATACACATTTTTTGAGACAGATAAAGCTTTATTTTGGTGGTATTTATTCACCGCTGGGATTTGTATTTTTTTTTCTATGTAAATGAAAATGTCCCAAAATTTTGAAAAAAGGGTTTTTCTTATAAAATTTTGCAAATAAATAATATTTCATCATAAATCTTGGCCAAAATGTATTCAGTTATATTTTCAGTAAAAAAAAAATAAGCCAAATTAGTTTATAACCAAAAATTATAATTTTTAAACTTTTTTTTTACATTTTTATTTTATTTTTTTAGATTATTTGTTTTTTTTTTTTTTTTTTTACATACTGTCACCCTAGCAGTACAGTGTCACCACGGTGACACTGTACTACTTGTGGGGGGTGATGAAGATTTTTTTTTTTTTTTTTTACAGTTATTGCTTTTACACCCATATAGGATGTAAAAGCAATCATTTCTCTTTCTCTCTGTCTGCATTCTTGCAGCCATTGAGAAATACTGAGTGAGCTGTGATTGGTCACAGCTTGTCACATGGTACAAGGCTGTTGTGAATAGCCCTGTACCATGTGATCTCTGTGGTCATTCACAGATTTCACACGTAGTTAGCAATGATGTCACAAGTGACATCTTGCTTACTACTTTGCATGTGATCACTGATTGGCCTATCAGTGATCACATGATCGGGACCTCGTACAGAGGTACTGTCCGACGATCGGTGTTTCACTGTGTCCGGAGGACACAGTGGGCACCAGATCGCGGTGCTGCACGCTCCCAGGGAGCGCACACAGCTAGAAATGGCGGGTGCCGTTTATGAACGGCAACCCGCCCCTGGAGTGCCACCGTCCTGCCGTTTAAAAACAGCAGGCGGACGGCAAGTGGTTAACACCCCGAAATGCGGTGCGATGTGCAGAATCGGATCGCATAGGTGTGAATACCCATGTGATCCGATTCTAGTGCAGACTTAAAAAAAAGGGGTCCTGCACATATTTGATGGCTCCGATCGCACCACACGCAAATCGCATGTGATTTGCGCAGGAATGTGGTGTGGTTCCTGTGCGAATCACATGCGATACACCGCATATTGGAGCAGCATAGTGGCTAACTGGTTAGCACTTCCGCCTGGCAGTACTTGGGTCGTTGGTTCGAATCCCAACCACGGCACCACCTGCCTGGAGTTTGCATGTTCTCCCCGTGCCTGCGTGGGTTTCCTCCGGGTACTCCGGTTTCCTCCGACCCTCCAAAGACATGCTGGTAGGTGAATTGGATCCTGTCTAAATTGGCCCTAGTATATGAATGTTAGGGACCTTAGATTGTACGCTCCTCAGGGGCGGGGACTGATAGGAATGTAAAATATATATGTAAAGTGCGGCGTAAATTGTCGGCGCTATATAAGTACCTGAAATTAATAAAATATATTTGAACCCGGGCGGAAGGAGTATACAGATGAGGACATTTTGGCCTCATTCACAAGGACTACAGTATAAACCCATGGAACGGCCATGATTACCTGCATGGGGGATGCACAGGAGTTCCTTGCATCCCTGTGCTGGCAGTCCCATTTGTGTCCATTGGGATGCAGAGGCTGCATGGACGTACCCGCTGCTGTCCATTTGACTGTCTGCATTTAGGATTGCGGACTGTCTGTGCAGCCACTGCATCCCAATGGACATGAATGGGACTTCCTGCACAGGGATGCATGGGACACGGCCCTCACACGGGTGTACGCTGTAGTATGCTCATGTGAATGAGGCCTTTGGCTTTTCTTTAGGGCTGCTTCACACTAGACTCACATGGGAATGTGGGATGCGTTCCGGTGCGATTCATCTGCTTTCCCCTTCAGTGCGATTTTCTATCCCTTCATTTGGGCTTCTTCTCCTCTCCCTCCCGCTGGCTTTCAGCTGCTGCAGAGAGCGCCATACCAGGAATCGGTTCCAGTAATTCCCCCCCCCCCTCCCTCCGCGCCACACCCATCACCTTCCCTGTGCACCATACGTTTCCCTCTGCTGCCCAGGTTCCCCTGTGTGCTCCCCCCCCCCTGCAGTGCTGCCGGCTTCCCTTCCTCTCCGCCTGCAACTGCAGTCACACAATAGGATCCTTCAGGATGAAGACTGAGGGAAGGGTCCGGTAAATAAGTCACATTTACCAGCCCCTTCTTTTTCTGAATGAACGCAATGAGTGATCGGTACCAATCACTCCTTGTGTTCATAACTGAAGCATAGTAAACATTTTTGTTTTTTGAGGGGGCCCTGCCAGGTTGGCTGTATGGGGCCCCGTGGTTGGTTGCGAACAGCAGCCCTGCTTCAATGAACCATCCGATCCGGGGAATAGCCACTGTCATGAGTGCTTCATTCAGGTGCGTTCATTTCAGCTTGAGGTCAAGCGAATGGAGAACCTGCCGAAAGTTAAAAGGGGACTAAAGCTCCACCTGCTGGCTCAAAAGCAGAATGCTAAATTTATGGCACATTTACCAACCCCTTCATTTCCTGAATGAACGCAATGAGTGATCGGAAGCAATCACTCGTTGTGTTCATTCAAAACTGAAGCATAGTGGGCTGTTTTTTTTTTTTTTTTTTTTTTTAGGGGGCCCCGTGGTTGGTTTTCGAACAGCAGCCCTGCTTCAATGAACCATGCGATCCGGGGGAATAGCCACTATCAGGTGCGTTCATTTCAGCTTGAGGTCAAAGAAGCGAATGGAGAGCCTGTAGAAAGTTAAAAGGGGACTAAAGCTCCACCTGCTGGCTCAAAAGCAGAATGCTAAATTTATGGCACATTTACCAACCCCTTCTTTTCCTGAATGAACGCAACGAGTGATCGGAACCAATCACTCATTGTGTTCATTCATAACTGAAGCCTAGTGGGCTTTTTGTTTTTGAGGGGGCCCCGTGTTTGGTTTCGAACAGCAGCCCTGCTTCAATGAACCATCCGACCCGGGGAATAGCCACTATCAGGTGCATTCATTTCAGCTTGAGGTCAAAGAAGCGAATGGAGAGCCTACAGAAAGTTAAAAGGGGACTAAAGCTCCACCTGCTGGCTGAAAAGCAGAATGCTAAATTTATGGCACATTTACCAACCCCTTCATTTCCTGAATGAACGCAACGAGTAATCGGAACCAATCACTCATTGTGTTCATTCATAACTGAAGCCTAATGAGCTTTTTTTTTTTTTTTTTTTTTTTTAAGTTTTTTGAGGGGGCCCTGTCAGGTTGGCTGTATGGGGCCCGGTGGTTGGTTTCGAACAGCAGCCCTGCTTCAATGACCCATCCGACCCGGGGAATATCCACTATCAGGTGCGTTCATTTCAGCTTGAGGTCAAAGAAGCGAATGGAGAGCCTGCAGAAAGTTAAAAGGGGACTAAAGCTCCACCTGCTGGCTCAAAAGCAGAATGCTAAATTTATGGCACATTTACCAACCCCTTCATTTCCTGAATGAACTTAATGAGTGATCGGAACCAATCACTCATTGTGTTCATTCATAACTGAAGCCTAGTGGGCTGTTTGTTTTTTTGTTTTTGTTTTTTGAGGGGGCCCCGTGGTTGGTTTCGAACAGCAGCCCTGCTTCAATGAACCATGCGATCCGGGGGAATAGCCACTATCAGGTGCGTTCATTTCAGCTTGAGGTCAGAGAAGCGAATGGAGAGCCTGCAGAAAGTTAAAAGGGGACTAAAGCTCCACCTGCTGGCTCAAAAGCAGAATGCTAAATTTATGGCACATTTACCAACCCCTTCATTTCCTGAATGAACGCAATGAGTGATCGGAACCAATCATTGTGTTTATTCATAACTGAAGCCTAATAAGCTGGGTTTTTTTTTTGTTTTTTGAGGTGGCCCTGTCAGGTTGGCTGTATGGGGCCCGGTGGTTGGTTTCGAACAGCAGCCCTGCTTCAATGAACCATGCGATTCGGGGAATAGCCACTATCAGGTGCATTCATTTCAGCTTGAGGTCAAAGAAGCGAATGGAGAGCTTGCAGAAAGTTAAAAGGGGACTAAAGCTCCACCTGCTGGCTCAAAAGCAGAATGCTAAATTTATGGCACATTTACCAACCCCTTCATTTCCTGAATGAACGCAATGAGTGATCGGAACCAATCACTCGTGTTCGTTCATAACTGAAGCCTAGTGGGCTGTTTTTGTTTTGTTTTTTTGTTTTTTGAGGGGGCCCTGTCAGGTTTGCTGTATGGGGCCCCGTGATTGGTTTCGAACAGCAGCCCTGCTTCAATGAACCATCCGATCCGGGGAATAGCCACTGTCATGAGTGGTTCACTCAGGTGCGTTCATTTCAGCTTGAGGTCAAAGAAGCGAATGGAGAGCCTGCAGAAAGCTAAAAGGGGACTAAAGCTCCACCTGCTGGCTGAAAAGCAGAATGCTAAATGTAAATGTGATGTTATTTTATATGAACAATAAAAAATATGACTCAAAAGCTTTGCAGTTGATTTTTTTTTTTTTTTTTTTACTTGATTTTGCTGAAAATGGAGACCATGTGTAAAGAGTAGGAATGGTGTTCAATGGTTTGATTGTATAGTTTGATACATTACTTTGGTTTTGCTCTTCTTCATCTGTATCACTTTTTAAAAAGCGTTTCCATCATTCTTTTAGGTCCTCATTGTGTCAGACGAGACAGACCAGCCATATATGAGACCGCCGCTCTCCAAGGAGCTCTGGTTCTCCGATGACGCCAATGTTACTGAAACTCTACGGTTCAAACAATGGAACGGCAAAGAGAGGAGGTGAGAGGAATCATCTGCGGCGGAGCTATTGAAAAAGAAAGATATAAAAACTTGTTACGTTTTCCAAAGATAAAAACGTTTTTTTTGTTGGTTTTGGATATAGCAGTGCAGGGTTAGAACCCCTGTCAGGGTTGTATTGCTGTTTGCTTCCGCACTGGGGAGATTCTCCCTCTCTGTTCCTCCTGGTGACCACGGGGACTGAAAGTGAGGGCAAATTCCACATTTTGAGTTGTTCTTAACCATTAGCCGCCCGGCCAATGGCCGTTTGGCGGCTTCAAAAGTGTCTCTGCACTCCGGGTGCACACCATTTGGCGTGCTCCCGCACATGCGCAGTTTGCGCTAATGCGCTAATGCAGCAGTGCGGTCTGTCACCGGCCGTGCACCTCGGACACGGCCGATGACAGATCCGAGTACCGGCTCCCGTTGCTGGTACCATGTGACCTGCTGTGACCAATCACAGCAGGTCACATGACAGTTGTATACAATGGATGGCTTCATTCATGATGCCATCCATTGTATACTAGTGCCTAGCTGTGAATGGTCACAGCTAATCACATGCACATGTCATGTGATTAGCTGTGACCAAATCACAGCTAAGCACAAAAAAAAAAAGCTGAATGAATCGATTTCATTCAGGTAAATGCTTGCTTATAGCAAAGTAATTCTTTGCTATAAGCAAATTGTGTAAAAAAAAAAAAAAAAAATACTGATCACTTCCCCAAAGTAGTACAATGTTACTATGGTAACATTGTACTACTTTGGTCATAGTAAAATATGAAAAAAAAAAAATGTAATAAAAAATTAAATATAATAAAAAAAAAAATATTTTTTTTTCATACTGTCACCAGTCAGTGTCCCTGTTCACCGCCATGCCAGTTATATGATGACGCTGTACTGCACTGGTGACAGTATGTAAAAAAAAAATAGTGAAAATAATTTTTTTAATTTTTTCATTTTCCGAAAAATTATGACAAAAAAATACAACTTCAAAAAACTCGCCATTCCTCTTATGAAGTACGTCGGACTGTCTACTCTGCAAAAAGGGGTCATTTGGGGATATCTGTACTGTTCTGACATTTGGGGGGTATCTGTACTGTTCTGACATTTGGGGGATATCTGTACCGTTCTGACATTTGGGGGATATCTGTACTGTTCTGACATTTGGGGGATATCTGTACTGTTCTGACATTCTTGGACCTCAAGAAATTAGATCGGCCGTCAGTACTTCAGGATTGATCAATATTCAGATCTATACCATAGTTTGTGAACTCTATAACTTTCCTACAAACTAAAAAATACATCCTAATTTGGGTTATTTTCACCAAAGACATGTAGTAGAATACATCTCGGCCTAAATTTATGAAGAACAATTATTTATTTGTAAACTTTTATAACAGAAACAAAGAAAAATGTGTTTTTTTTTTCAAAATTTTTGATCTTTTTTTGTTAATTTAGCAAAAAATAAAAACCCCAGCGGTGATTAAATACCACCAAAAGAAAGCTCTAGTTGTGTGAAGAAAATGATAAAATTTTAGTTTGGGTGCAGTGTTGTATGACCGCGCAATTGTCATTCAAAGTGTGAGAGCGCTGAAACGTGAAAAATGGCCTGGGCAGGAAGGGGGAAAATTGCCCGGTATGGAGATGGTTAAGTGTTCTTGCATGGCGACTACTTCCTGTTATCTCACATATATATTCTTCTTATTATCGCCAAATGTACCTCCCTAACTCCTCCCACAGTTTTTACACTACATAGACAGTAATATACCGAAACGTGCGGATTGTTCCCGATTGGTGTGCTATTACTTTGTGGAACGTTTCGCCGAATGGTTCACGAAATATCGCCGTTTTTGTGGTGAAATTGGTCCCATAGGAATGAATGGCGGAATGTTCTAAACTAGACTGGGAGCTGACAAAAGCTACAGTGCGAGCTGAAAAATCAGGACATGATTTGTAAACTGCCATCACTCCCTCATTTTCAAGCCCACCTACACAAATCCTATATCCAAACGTTCAGCTATCCCTGCTGCCACTAAAAATGTCCACGGCTAAGCCATAGTCCTGATAGTTTTCGCAATATGACCATTTGTTTGCAACTCACGCCGCCCATTGACATTCATTGAAACTCCACTCTAGCCGCCTCAAATTTGAAGGGCAAACTGCGACTGTGCCTTCATTTTTAATATTTCAGAGACATACTATGCATCAAAATGTAGGTCTGGGTCTTGTGATTCTCACAATATAAAGCTCTTCGGTGTAGGAATTATAATTTTTAAACTACAACCATTTGAAGATGGCAACCGCCAGTGAAGTGAGCAAGTTGGAGCAGTTTGTTTTTAACCGCTCTTCTCTGCCCTTGCTGTAGAGTGAGTTGCATGAGTTTTTAACCCACTCCATAAAGTTACTCTGCCCAGTCCAACCTTTTCAGTTACTCCAACCACACAACAGTTACTCAAGCCACTCCACCCAGTGACTCCGCCCACTCCAGTTGTAGACTACTGGTGGAGGCAAGAACACTTCACACAATTTCCCCAGAAATTGTAGCTTTTCTAGTTATTATTGTAATCCAGTGTACGCAGTGCTTTACAACATAATGGCAAACCGTACAATTCCGATACACACTACTAGAGGAGGATTCAGAGGGCCCTTCTCGCCTGAGCTAACGATCTTCCAGTGTAGACACTTCTTCAGGCATCAGCTAAGAGGGGATTTTTCTCACTTTGATGAAATCTCCTCTCACTTCCTATACACAGTATCTCCCAGAAGTGAGCCCACATTTTTGTCAATATTTGATTCTCTCTTTCCATGTGACAACACTGAAGAAATGACACTTTGCTACAATGTGACGTAGTCAGTGTACAGCTTGTATAACATGGAAATTTGCTGTCCCCTCAAAATAACTCAACACACCGCCATTCATGTCTAAGCCGCTGGCAACAAAAGTGAGTCCCCCCCTAAGTGACAAGGTCCAAATTGGGCCCAAAGTGTCAATAGTTTGTGCGGCCGCCATTGTTTTCCAGCACCGCCTTAACCCTCTTGGGCATGGAGGTCACCAGAGCTTCACAGGTTGCCACTGGAGTCCTCTTCCACTCCTCTGACTCTTTTGGGGAACCTTATGTAAGAGGGGAACCCGATGAAGGACTCTGATGTAAACGGAGGGGAATTCTAATGGGTAGCCTGATAAGGGGACTCTGACAGGGGGCCCTTACGGGAATTTGTTTTTGGGATGCGAATAGAACGATGTAGTCCTCATACTGAAACTCTTGGCGACCCTGGTTTACAGGGTTGAAAGTAAATTGGACACAGATCTAAAAAAAAAAAAACGGCCAGGGATTTTAACCACCTCCCGCCCGCCATATAGTAATATGACGAACGCAAGGCGGCTCTCTCGTTCTGGGAGGACGTCATATGGCATTCACGGCTCCCGGAGTGCGCAGCGATCGGCGGTGCACTGTGTCCCCCAGACACAGCGGATCACCGATCCACGGAAAGAGCCGAAGATGTCGGCACGGTCATGTGATCAGCTGTGTCCAATCACAGCTGATCGCATGTAAATAGGGAAATGCTGGTTATCGGCATTTCTCTCCTCGCGAGCTGTCACGCTGACAGAGGAGAGCCGGTAATTGGCATTCCTCAGCGGGGACATGTACACTGATCATCAGAGCACTGATGATCAGTGTGCCCTGATGATCAGTGTAGCCCCAGCAGTGCCACTGTCAGTGTCCGTCAGTGCCACATATCAGTGCCCATCTGAGCTGCCTTTCAGTGCCACCTATCAATGCCAGTCAGTGCCGCCTATCAGTGCCAGTCAGTGCCGCCTATCAGTGCCAAATATGAGTGCTGCCTTTCAGTGCCCATCAGTGATGCCTGTCAATGTCCATCAGTGCCACCTATCACTGCCCATCACTGCAGCCTCATTAGTGCACATCAGTGAAGGAGAAAAATCACTTATTTACAAAATTTTATAACAAAAACTAAGAAAACACTTAGTTTTTTTTCAAAATTTTCCAGTGGTTTTTGGTTTGTTTAAAAAAAAATAAAAAACCCCGAGGTGATTAAATACCACCAAAATAAAGCTCTATCTGTCACAAAAAAATGATAAAAATTTCATATGGGTACAGTGTTGCATGACCGCGCAATTGTCATTCAAAGTGTGATAGCGCTGAGAGCTGGAAATTGGCCTGGGCAGGAAGGGGGTATAAGTGCCCGGGGGGCAGGAAGGGGGTAGAAGTGTCCTGTAGGCAGGAAGGGGGTAGAAGTGCCCTGTAGGCAGGAAGGGGGTAGAAGTGCCCTGTAGGCAGGAAGGGGGTAGAAGTGCCCTGTAGGCAGGAAGGGGGTAGAAGTGCCCTGTAGGCAGGAAGGGGGTAGAAGTGTCCTGTAGGCAGGAAGGGGGTAGAAGTGTCCTGTAGGCAGGAAGGGGGTAGAAGTGTCCTGTAGGCAGGAAGGGGGTAGAAGTGCCCTGTAGGCAGGAAGGGGGTAGAAGTGTCCTGTAGGCAGGAAGGGGGTAGAAGTGTCCTGTAGGCAGGAAGGGGGTAGAAGTGTCCTGTAGGCAGGAAGGGGGTAGAAGTGTCCTGTAGGCAGGAAGGGGGTAGAAGTGCCCTGTAGGCAGGAAGGGGGTAGAAGTGCCCTGTAGGCAGGAAGGGGGTAGAAGTGCCCTGTAGGCAGGAAGGGGGTAGAAGTGCCCTGTAGGCAGGAAGGGGGTAGAAGTGCCCTGTAGGCAGGAAGGGGGTAGAAGTGCCCGGTAGGCAGGAAGGGGGTAGAAGTGCCCGGTAGGCAGGAAGGGGGTAGAAGTGCCCGGTAGGCAGGAAGGGGGTAGAAGTGCCCGGTAGGCAGGAAGGGGGTAGAAGTGCCCGGTAGGCAGGAAGGGGGTAGAAGTGCCCGGTAGGCGAGGGGTTAAATCTTTCTATAGTCTTCAAAATTTACATCAGTTTTGTATAAAAAATGTCAGCCTTTTAGCATAGTTTCATAATTCCTCTCTTCTGCACAGCATCTTTTTTCAGCCACCATCCTTCTATGTGGCTCCTGAGGAACTAATGTCTACTGAACATGGAGGAGTTTCAGTCCTGACCGGTAAAAAGGTGAGATTTTTATTATTATTATTATTATTATTATATATACAATTTTAAGTTTCTTTTAAAGAGGATCTGTACTGTGGAAACTGCACAACAACAGGCAAGCAGAAAACCAGTCACCAGTATTGGCTGTGGACTCTTTGCAGCTGATCTTTTCCCCATTACTGTTCCATGTTCTGTACCTTGTGTCTGTGTGGAAGTGGCCATCTTGGTAGAGGTGGGGCTTTTCTTCCTCTTGTTAGAACTACCCCCCTGATGACTGATGATCTGATGATGGTGGGTAGTGGTGAAGGAGAGGTGGAGGAAACACACAGAATCGCATAATATATGAAGCAAGTAGATCCTTGCACTGCAGGTCCCTCAGGTACAGCTTCCTCTCCAGCAAGGAAAACAGTGAGAAGCACAGTAGTGCCCTAATTCACTCACTGCAAATATAGTTGTGAGGATCAATGCACAAAAAGTGCACTGCTATATTTTATATTTAAAGTGTTAGTAAACCCAGGAACCATGCATTCACTATATCTGCTCTCCCCGGACCCCGCATTCACTATATCCGCTCTCCCCGGACCCCGCATTCACTATATCCGCTCTCCCCGGACCCCGCATTCACTATATCCGCTCTCCCCGGACCCCGCATTCACTATATCTGCTCTCCCCGGACCCCGCATTCACTATATCTGCTCTCCCCGGACCCCGCATTCACTATATTTGGTCTCCCTGGACCCCGCATTCACTATATCCGCTCTCCCCGGACCCCGCGTTCACTGTATCCGGTCTCCCCGGACCCCGCGTTCACTGTATCCGGTCTCCCCGGACCCCGCATTCACTGTATCCGCTCTCCCCGGACCCCGCGTTCGCTATATCCGCTCTCCCCGGACCCCGCGTTCGCTATATCCGCTCTCCCCGGACCCCGCGTTCGCTATATCCGCTCTCCCCGGACCCCGCGTTCGCTATATCCGCTCTCCCCAGACCCCGCGTTCGCTATATCCGCTCTCCCCGGACCCTGCATTCGCTATATCCGCTCTCCCCGGACCCTGCATTCGCTATATCCGCTCTCCCCGGACCCCGCATTCACTATATCCGCTCTCCCCGGACCCCGCGTTCGCTATATCCGCTCTCCCCGGACCCCGCATTCGCCATGTCTGCTCTCCCCGGACCCTTTACATTTTACATTTTTACTATTGTCTGCCGGATTCCAACTCTTTCTACATTTGCGATGCTTAGGCAGTTCAGTTTACATTCTTGGCAGAGTCTTCACACCAGGATGAATGAACTCCTGCACGTGCATGGGAGTTATGTCATTTGTGCCAGCCAATCAAGACAGCCAAGGACCCGACACCCAAAAGAAATCAGGGAAAAGATGCTAAATACAAAGATACCAAGTCAGGAGCGCTCTAAGTAGATGCGTTTCAGGTGTTTATTTTGAAGACGGTAATACATAAGGCATGCGAAACCGATATTTCTCAAGGCATCGTAGTCAGATAGTTTCTATGTTGACTTGAGAGGGGGACCCTGAAAGGCCCTAAAACAGCCTTTCTCAATCTTTTTGCCCCTGAGGAACCCTTGAAATAATTTTTAGGCCTTGGGGAACCCCTGCTAACACCAGGAACCCTAGGGTTCCATGGAACCTTGGTTGAGAATGGCTGCCCTAAAACGTGAGTTTCATATAGATTTGATGGTGTCTTCACAATAAATGTGAAACAAATATAATTGGAGTGCTGTGCACTTTGCATTCAGTTCTGGCAGGTACCATGAAAGAAAATGTCAGTTAGCCACAGCTGAAGGAACCCCTTGCCACCTCTGGAGGAACCCTAGTTGAGAATGGTTGCCCTAAAACGTGAAAGGGGGACCCTGCAAGGCCCTAAAACAGCCTTTCTCAATCTTATTGCCCCTGAGGAACGCTTGAAATCATTTTTAGGCCTTGGGGAACCCCTGCTAACACCAATTCATTGGGGGTCAATGGGGAAAATGCCCTTTACATCAGTGGCTAGTAGGAAGAATGCCTTTACAGTAGTGGTCTAAATGTCGCTCTTACAGATAGATAAAAAGACCATTGGTGTCATGACATGCTATGTGATATTGGCCCTGGGACTATGCAGGCACCATGAAAGAAGAGGTCAGTTAGCCACAGCTGAAGGAACCCCTTGCCACCTCTGGAGGAACCCTAGGGTTCCATGGAACCCTGGTTGAGATAGGTTGCCCTAAAACTTGAGAGGGGGACCCTGCAAGGCCCTAAAACAGCCTTTCTCAATCTTTTTGCCCCTGAGGAACCCTTGAAATCATTTTTAGGCCTTGGGGAACCCCTGCTAACACCAATTCATTAAGGGTCAATGGGGAAAAATGCCCTTTACATCAGTGGTTAGTAGGAAGAATGTCTTTATAGTAGTGGTCTAAATGTCGCTCTTACAGATAGATGAAAGACCATTGGTGTAATGATATTCTATGTGATATTGGCCCTGGCCTGGGACTATGCAGATATCATGAAAGAAGAGGACAGTTAGCCACAGCTGAAGGAACCCCTTGCAACCTCTGGAGGAACCCTAGTTGAGAATGGTTGCCTTAAAACTTGAGAGGGGGACCCTGCAAGGCCCTTTCTCAATCTTTTTGCCCATGAGGAACCCTTGAAATCATTTGTAGGCCTTGGGGAACCCCTTCGCACACCAATTCATTGGGGGTCAATGGGGAAAAATGCCCTTTACATCAGTGGTTAGTAGGAAGAATGTCTTTATAGTAGTGGTCTAAATGTCGCTCTTACAGATAGATGAAAGACCATTGGTGTAATGATATTCTATGTGATATTTTCCCTGGGACTATGCAGGTACCATGAAAGAAGAGGTCAGTTAGCCACAGCTGAAGGAACCCCTTGCAACCTCTGGAGGAACCCTAGTTGAGAATGGTTGCCCTAAAACTTGAGAGGGGGACCCTGAAAGGCCCTTTCTCAATCTTTTTGCCCATGAGGAACCCTTGAAATCATTTTTAGGCCTTGGGGAACCCCTTCGAACACCAATTCATTGGGGGTCAATGGGGAAAAATGCCCTTTATATCAGTGGCTAGTAGGAAGAATGTCTTTACAGTAGTGGTCTGAATGTCACTCTTACGGACAGTTAAAAAGACCATTGGTGTCATGATATGCTATGTGATATTGGCCCTGGGACTATGCAGGCACCATGAAAGAAGAGGTCAGTTAGCCACAGCTGAAGGAACCCCTTGCAACCTGTGGAGGAACCCTAGGGTTCCATGGAACCTTGGTTGAGAATGGCTGCCCTAAAACGTGAGTTTCATATAGATTATTTGATGGTGTCTTCACAATAAATGTGAAACAAATATAATTGGAGTGCTGTGCACTTTGCATTCAGTTCTGGCAGGTACCATGAAAGAAGAGGACAGTTAGCCACAGCTGAAGGAACCCCTTGCCACCTCTGGAGGAACCCTATGGTTCCCTGGAACCCTGGTTGAGATAGGTTGCCCTAAAACGTGAGAGGGGGACCCTGCAAGGCCCTAAAACAGCCTTTCTCAATCTTTTTGCCCCATGAGGAACCCTTGAAATCATTTTTAGGCCTTGGGGAACCCCTGCTAACACCAATTCATTGGGGGTCAATGGGGAAAAATGCCCTTTACATCAGTGGCTAGTAGGAAGAATGTCTTTACAGTAGTGGTCTGAATGTCGCTCTTACGGACAGTTAAAAAGACCATTGGTGTCATGACATGCTATGTGATATTGGCCCTGGGACTATGCAGGTACCATGAAAGAGGTCAATTAGCCACAGCTGACGGAAGCTCTTGCAACCTCTGGAGGAACCCTAGTTGAGAATGGTTGCCCTAAAACTTGAGAGGGGGACCCTGCAAGGCCCTAAAACAGCCTTTCTCAATCTTTTTGCCCATGAGGAACCCTTGAAATCATTTTTAGGCCTTGGGGAACCCCTTCGAACATCAATTCATTGGGGGTCAATGGGAAAAATTGCCCTTTACACCAGTTAAAAAGACCATTGGTGTCATGACATGCTATGTGATATTGGCCCTGGGACTATGCAGGTACCATGAAAGAAGAGGTCAGTTAGCCACAGCTGAAGGAACCCCTTGCAACCTGTGGAGGAACCCTAGGGTTCCATGGAACCCTGGTTGAGAATGGCTGCCCTAAAATGTGAGTTTCATATAGATTATTTGATGGTGTCTTCACAATAAATGGGAAACAAATATAATTGGAGTGCTGTGCACTTTGCATTCAGTTCTGGCACGGCACCAACCGTGACATCCACCTTGAGCACCCATCATCACAAGGTCAACTTCTATGAGGAGCGCAACTTCTACTTAGTCTTTATGGGGATAAGATACTGGCGGGGGGACCTTTCCGGATCCTTGGAGAGGAGAAAAGGATTTGCAGAGTTTAGTTCCACTTTAAGAGTCAAGACGTATACTGTGTATTCACGGCAATGGGGTGAAGAGCAACATTGAGAAGATGGCTGGTAGAGGAGATTTGTACATGGAATGTTAACTTTGCAGTCCAACAATTGGGAACATTTAATACAGAAATGACATGTGTGTACGTGTGAAAAATGACATTCATAAAAACAAAATATCTTACATTTTCCTCTCCTTCTTCTTTTTTTTTTTTTTTTTTTTTTTTTTTTAGGTAGTACATTTGGATGTCCGGGAGAACAAGGTAAAGCTGGATGACGGAACACATATCTCCTATGACAAATGCTTGATTGGTACAGGTATGACTGAACACTTTGTATGAAATAAATACATAGATAGGAAGAGACATACGTCTGTTTTGGACCTAATCTATTTGGGAGATGGAGACTTCTAAATCATCTGGAAACAAAAAAACGATTTTTTTTTTTTTAATGCAGTAACCCTTACCCTGCTTCTTCCTTTCCAGCAGTAATTCAGGAGCTCAGTTTACCCGGCTCCCCCTCGCAGCAGAGACTAAGCAGCTTGGTCTACCCTGCATCTCTTCCCAGCAGTGACGTAGCTGCTCAGCTCCCATCTCGCAGCATTGATTTGGTAGCTCAGCTCACTCTGCCGCCTTCTCCCCCATACTTTCTCCCTTTCCCTCCCAGCAGAGTCTCAGCAGCTCGGCTCACCCTGCTCTCCCCCTCCCAGCAGAGTCTCAGCAGCTCGGCTCACCCTGCTCCCCCCCCCCCCCCCCCAGCAGAGTCTCAGCAGCTCGGCTCACCCTGCTCTCCCCCTCCCAGCAGAGTCTCAGCAGCTCGGCTCACCCTGCTCTCCCCCTCCCAGCAGAGTCTCAGCAGCTCGGCTCACCCTGCTCTCCCCCCCCCCCCCCAGCAGAGTCTCAGCAGCTCGGCTCACCCTGCTCTCCCCCTCCCAGCAGAGTCTCAGCAGCTCGGCTCACCCTGCTCTCCCCCTCCCAGCAGAGTCTCAGCAGCTCGGCTCACCCTGCTCTCCCCCTCCCAGCAGAGTCTCAGCAGCTCGGCTCACCCTGCTCTCCCCCCCCCCCCCAGCAGAGTCTCAGCAGCTCGGCTCACCCTGCTCTCCCCCCCCCAGCAGAGTCTCAGCAGCTCTGCTCACCCTGCTCTCCCCCTCCCAGCAGAGTCTCAGCAGCTCGGCTCACCCTGCTCTCCCCCTCCCAGCAGAGTCTCAGCAGCTCGGCTCACCCTGCTCTCCCCCTCCCAGCAGAGTCTCAGCAGCTCGGCTCACCCTGCTCTCCCCCTCCCAGCAGAGTCTCAGCAGCTCGGCTCACCCTGCTCTCCCCCTCCCAGCAGAGTCTCAGCAGCTCGGCTCACCCTGCTCTCCCCCTCCCAGCAGAGTCTCAGCAGCTCGGCTCACCCTGCTCTCCCCCTCCCAGCAGAGTCTCAGCAGCTCGGCTCACCCTGCTCTCCCCCTCCCAGCAGAGTCTCAGCAGCTCGGCTCACCCTGCTCTCCCCCTCCCAGCAGAGTCTCAGCAGCTCGGCTCACCCTGCTCTCCCCCTCCCAGCAGAGTCTCAGCAGCTCGGCTCACCCTGCTCTCCCCCTCCCAGCAGAGTCTCAGCAGCTCGGCTCACCCTGCTCTCCCCCTCCCAGCAGAGTCTCAGCAGCTCGGCTCACCCTGCTCTCCCCCTCCCAGCAGAGTCTCAGCAGCTCGGCTCACCCTGCTCTCCCCCTCCCAGCAGAGTCTCAGCAGCTCGGCTCACCCTGCTCTCCCCCTCCCAGCAGAGTCTCAGCAGCTCGGCTCACCCTGCTCTCCCCCTCCCAGCAGAGTCTCAGCAGCTCGGCTCACCCTGCTCTCCCCCTCCCAGCAGAGTCTCAGCAGCTCGGCTCACCCTGCTCTCCCCCTCCCAGCAGAGTCTCAGCAGCTCGGCTCACCCTGCTCTCCCCCTCCCAGCAGAGTCTCAGCAGCTCGGCTCACCCTGCTCTCCCCCTCCCAGCAGAGTCTCAGCAGCTCGGCTCACCCTGCTCTCCCCCTCCCAGCAGAGTCTCAGCAGCTCGGCTCACCCTGCTCTCCCCCTCCCAGCAGAGTCTCAGCAGCTCGGCTCACCCTGCTCTCCCCCTCCCAGCAGAGTCTCAGCAGCTCGGCTCACCCTGCTCTCCCCCTCCCAGCAGAGTCTCAGCAGCTCGGCTCACCCTGCTCTCCCCCTCCCAGCAGAGTCTCAGCAGCTCGGCTCACCCTGTTTTCCCCCTTTGCAGCAGTGGCGCAGCAGCTGAGCTCCCCCTTTGCAGCAGTGGCGCAGCAGCTGAGCTCCCCCTTTGCAGCAGTGGCGCAGCAGCTGAGCTCCCCCTTTGCAGCAGTGGCGCAGCAGCTGAGCTCCCCCTTTGCAGCAGTGGCGCAGCAGCTGAGCTCCCCCTTTGCAGCAGTGGCGCAGCAGCTGAGCTCCCCCTTTGCAGCAGTGGCGCAGCAGCTGAGCTCCCCCTTTGCAGCAGTGGCGCAGCAGCTGAGCTCCCCCTTTGCAACAGTGGCGCAGCAGCTGAGCTCCCCCTTTGCAGCAGTGGCGCAGCAGCTGAGCTCCCCCTTTGCAGCAGTGGCACAGCAGCTCAGCTTCCCATGATCTCCTCTCCCAGTAATGACATCAATGCTGGAGGGATACAGGAGGATGCTTTACCTGCTATGGACAGGGCTGGCACTACCATTAGGCAAACTAGGCAGCCGCCTAGGGCACAGCCAACCCTTGCCTCACCTCTTCCTCCTCCTCATTGCCCCCCAGAGACCCAGGAGCACAGGACTGGTGTAGGACTGTTTACTACAAAGTCTTCTTCAGATCCTAGCTCACCGCCTCGACTAAGAGGGAAGGGCATTTTGGTGATCTGATCACTGTTGCTCAGGGCCGCCTATAAGGGGGTAGCAACGGTCCTCCTGTAGTGGGCCCAGGCACACAGGGGGCCTAAACATTAGGGAAAACCAGTTGTGAGTAAGACAGGGAGGGGGATTGTGGCGGGTGGAGCAATCGCAGAAACAATGCCCTATGTCTGTCTCCTCTCCCACCGGCTTTTAGCTGCTGCAGGGAGAGACACACACAGGGCAACGTTCCTGTGATTGCCCCACCCGCCTCACCTGGGGTTGCCACATTTTTCATCCTGGACTGAGGAGTTGTTGGGGGGGGTCTCTGTGGTGAAGGTTACCCATGTGTCCCACTACCCCGCACTGGCCGGTGCTGCTCTCCCCAGTGTTCAGCCCAGTCTCCTTGGTGACCTGCACTCCCCCGTCTCATGGGAACTCCAATGGCCAAGCCTCACTCCCAGCGGACATGTTTCTGCTCTGCGCATGGACATTCCTCTTCTGTTCAGGGCCAGTGTGAAGGTGTCCCTTTCCAGAGACAGATGTGGTGAGGAAGACGTGGCCCCAGTGGACCTTCAGTTTCAGGGCCCGGAATGTGATGAGGGGGGGCTGGCAGTGAGCTGCAAAGTGGACTTGTCACCTGCCAGCTGTTGTGGAACCAGAACTCTCATCTTCTGCTGGACCTCTACTTCCACCGGAGCTGGGGAGACCTGTCTGGGATTCACCCAGACAATCCAGGTTTTGAATCCTTTGTCCAGGTTTCAATCTGCCTGAAACCTGGACACATTATTCAGACCCAGGGGTGGACTGACCATTCGGGCACTCGAGCACTGCCCGACGGCCCGGGGTCAGTAGAGCCCACGAGATGCCCCTGGTACTTTTTTATAGGCTTTTTTGAGTGTGGGCAAGGACACATGGACCCCGTAATCCCCAATTGCCTGGGGGCCCCATGAGTTGTCAGTCCGACCCTGTTCAGACCAGAGGCGTAGCTTCAGGGGGCCGGTTTGGCTTCCCTGTCACAGCTGGACAGGAGGGGTGGCATTTACTAGAACCATTCTGTCAGTAGCCGTCGCGACACACGGCTCGGCGCAGGCGCAGTGTGCCCGTTCACGCTGGTGTACGGGCACTAGGTCCTGGCTGGCTGCGGCGGAGACGGTACCCGCGCATGCGCACTCGGAGCCGCGGGTGCGCACATGGCACCAATGACAGCGCAGGGCGCGGTATTTAAATCCGCCCTGCCCTGACATGAATTGCCGTTTTTGGTCTCTCTGTGTTCCTGATCCTGTATTCTGATTGTTGCTGACCCGGATTGCCCCTGACTGTGCTGTACTCTCCTGCTCTGACCCCTGGCTTGCCTGACCTCCCTCCTGGATGCTCCCTTTTGGATCTGATCTTCTGTTGCTGACCTAGCGTGTGACCCGACCATTCTCTGCCCGCTGCTTTGTTCCGCGCTGCTCCCACGGCTACCGACTCGGCTTGTCTGACCACGCTCCTGCTCATCCATCCACCTACCTTGCTCTGGCACATCCGCCTCTCATCCTGCAGATACCTCTGGCGGATCCCTCTACCACGGGTAGGTGTACTCAGGGGCCGCGACCTGGTCTCAGCCTGCTGCAAGTCCATCCCCACCATCAGGGGCCCTGGTAAAAAAGCAGACCGGGACTTAGACTCCACGCTCTGGAGAATCCTAACCGGCGGGTTGCTAGAGGCGCCGCCAGGCGGTTCATTACACATTCACCTGTATTTTCCTACTTCAGCAGCTGAAAGTCGTCTTCTCTTCCTCCCTCTGGCATGCAGCCGCTGCAGGAGGAAAATACAGGTGAATGGTTCTAGTAAATGCCACACCTCCTGTCGGGCTTCCTTTTCCTCATTCTGCCCCCATCCCCTGTGTGCTCCCCTGGTCCGCTTCCCAACTCTTTCCCCCTCTCTTCCCAGCCATTGGAGCATGTGGCTCCAGGTGTAGGGAGCTCAGTGACTAGTAGGTGGCAGAGGTGCACCAACTGTGTTTTTTTTTTTTTTGTTTGTTTGTTTTTTTGTTTTTTTTTTGCTGTTTTTTTGTTTTTGTTTTTTTATTGTTGTGATTTTGTTTTTGTTTTTTTGGGTGTAAGTAGCTGTTCTTGCCTCGGGCGCAAAATAGTCTAGCCCTGGCTATGGATACAATTTTTCCCCAATTAGTTTTTTTCAAGCTCTCGCTCTTCTTTCCTAAGGGGGCACCCCGCGTAATCTTCCAGCCATAGAACGAGCCAGCGAGGAGGTGAAACGAAGAACAACTCTATTTAGAAAGGTATGTCACGTATTCCAAATAAATGAAACGCGTGCTTTGATGTGGTTTGCTGAAAGTATTTTATGATTTTTTTTTTTTTAAGGTGTCTGACTTTCGTGATCTGGAAAAACTTTCTTCCACCGTCGGCTCCGTTACAATTATTGGTGGAGGCTTTCTGGGTAGCGAGCTAGCCTGTGCTCTGGGACATCGAGGTGAGCAGATCTCCGGTGTGGGGTGTTGGTGTCTGGATGTCATGGAGTGTATAGTGAGAGGGTGACCCATCGCCTATATCTCCCATAGGACAGAAGTCAGGTCTGGACGTGATCCAGATGTTCCCTGAGAGCGGAAATATGGGGAAGGTTCTTCCAGAGTATCTGAGTCATTGGACCACCGAGAAAGTCAAGAGAGGTAAGTTGTGGCTCATGCCTCTTTCTTTACTTTTTAAGTATTTTAATGGCCTCCTACTACAGTTGGCCAATCACAAGGTATATTTTGGGCTTTGTAAATGGTCAAGGGTAGACAGGGTGGAGTCCGGACACCACGCTAGAGTCCATTATACCGGCAGCTCTCATGTTAGTAGTAGGGGGTGTTCAGCATTAAATATGACCTCCAGCTTTCCCTTCAGTCTTGCACAGGTGTACCGGCTCCTCCCCTTCGGTCTTGCACAGCTGTACCAGCTCCTCCCCTTCGGTCTTGCACAGCTGTACCAGCTCCTCCCCTTCGGTCTTGCACAGTTGTATCGGCTCCTCCCCTTCAGTCTTGCACAGTTGTGTCGGCTTCTAGCCTTCGGTCTTGCATAGTTGTATCGGCTCCTCCCCTTCGGTCTTGCACAGGTGTACCGGCTCCTCCCCTCCGATCTTGCACAGATGTACCGTCTCCTCCCCTTCGGTCTTGCATAGTTGTATCGGCTCCTCCCCTTCGGTCTTGCACAGTTGTAGCGGCTCCTCCCTTTCGGTCTTGCACAGTTGTAGCGGCTCCTCCCCTTCGGTCTTGCACAGGTGTAGCGGCTCCTCCCCTTCGGTCTTGCACAGGTGTAGCGGCTCCTCCCCTTCGGTCTTGCACAGGTGTAGCGGCTCCTCCCCTTCGGTCTTGCACAGGTGTAGCAGCTCCTCCCCTTCGGTCTTGCACAGGTGTAGCAGCTCCTCCCCTTCGGTCTTGCACAGGTGTAGCGGCTCCTCCCCTTCGGTCTTGCACAGGTGTAGCGGCTCCTCCCCTTCGGTTTTGCACAGGTGTACCGGCTCCTTCCCTTCGGTCTTGCACAGTTGTACCGGCTCCTTCCCTTCGGTCTTGCACAGTTGTACCGGTTCTGCCCTTCGGTCTTGCACAGTTGTACCGGCTCCTCCCCTTTGGTCTTGCACAGTTGTACCGGCTCCTCCCCTTTGGTCTTGCACAGTTGTACCGGCTCCTCCCCTTTGGTCTTGCACAGTTGTACCGGCTCCTCCCCTTTGGTCTTGCACAGTTGTACCGGCTCCTCCCCTTTGGTCTTGCACAGTTGTATTGGCTCCTCCCCTTCGGTCTTGCACAGTTGTATCGGCTCCTCCCCTTCGGTCTTGCACAGCTGTACCGTCTCCTCCCCTTCGGTCTTGCACAGCTGTACCGTCTCCTCCCCTTCGGTCTTGCACAGCTGTACCGTCTCCTCCCCTTCGGTCTTGCACAGGTGTACCGTCTCCTCCCCTTCGGTCTTGCACAGGTGTACCGGCTCCTCCCCTTCGGTCTTGCACAGGTGTACCGGCTCCTCCTCTTCGGTCTTGCAGGGCTCTCCTTTCCCTCTTGTATTGAACTGTATTGTTGCTGTATTGTCTCCCACCATAATGTACAGCGCTGAGCAAACTGTTGGCGCCATAAATCCTGTATAATAATAATAATAATTTGCATTGACTGGTGTCTCTTGTGATTTATGTAATGAGTAGGAGGAGCTATTGTCATGGCGCACGCTTGCAGAATTATTTTTAGGGCTAATCCTGTACTTTTTTGTTCCATAGAGGGGGTTAATGTTCTAACGGACGCTGTGGTTAAGTCTGTCTGCTATCGTGATGGAAAGCTTCACATCCACCTCAAGGATGGACGGCAGGTAATTACACCATATTACTTGATTCACGGCACTCCCTAGGCTCTCATTGGACTGTATGCATGTAGTCCTGAAGAGGCAGCAGTGATATGGGGCTGGTGGATGAAACAACCGCACAAAGCAGGGAACAAGACAATTGAAATGCCTGGAACTGGACTGAGATGCTAGTTCAGAGATGACACTATTATCCTGCGCAGTTCTTGGCTGTGTTCACAAATGTTTTACACAGATCAGCTCCTGTCTTGGGGAAGTAACAAGGTATAGTCAGATCACTTGGCGAGAGGAAATGCCTCCTCCTGCCTGCAGTAAGCTGTTGGAATTCACCTGGCATAGGCAACGACACCGACTGGAGCACAAAGACGGCTTTTTAATGATAAACCTTTTTTTTTTTTTTTTTTTTCTTTTTAACTTCAAGTCCGGACACTTTCACCCCCTTTCCAGTCCAGCTTTCAGCGCTATCGCACTTTGAATGACAATTGCGCGGTTATGCAACACTGTACCCATATGAATTTTTTTGCATTTTTTTGAGACAGATAAAACTTTATTTTGGTGGTATTTATTCATCACTGGGAGTTTGGTCTTCATTTATATAGCAAAATAATTAAACATTTTGAAAAAACAGTGTTTTTCTTATAAAATTTTGCAAATAAATAATCTTTCTTCATAAATCTTGGCCAAAATGTACTCAGTTATCTTGTTAGTAAAATAAAAAATATCTCATATTAGTTTATAACCAAAAATTATAATTTGTCAAATTTTTTTTACAATTTTATTTAAATTTTTTTGTGTTATTTATTTTATTTGCTTTTTAAACTTACTGTCACCCTAGCAGTACAGTGTCGCCATAGTGACACTGTACTACTTGCAGGGGGTGCTGAAGATATTTTTTCTTCTTTTTTTACACTGATTGCTTTTACACCCATAAAGGCTGTAATAGCAATGATTTCTCCTCTCTGGCTGCATTCTTGCAGCCATTGAGAAATACTGTCAGAGCTGTGATTGGTCACAGCTTGTCACATGGTACAAGGCTGTTGTGAATTGCCCTGTACCATGTGATCTCTGTGATCATTCACAGATTTCATACGTAGTAAGCAATGATGTCAGAAGTGCCATCTTGCTTACTACTGTTCATGTGATCACTGATTGGCCAATTAGTGATCACATGATCGGGACCTTGCATAGAGGTCCCATACAGCGATCAGTGTTCCACTGTGTCCGGAGGACACAGCGGGCACGGGATCGTAGTGCTGATCATTCACAGATTTCATTAGTAGTAAGCAATGATGTCAGGAAGTGACATCTTGTTTACTACTGTTTCTGTGATCACTAATTGGCCAATCGGGGATCACATGATCGGGACCTCACACAGAGGTCCTGTACAGCGATCTGTGTCCTCTGGACACAGTGGGCACCAATCGTGGTGCCGCGCGCTCCCAGGGAGCGCGCACAGGCAATGAGTGCGGGGTGATGTTTAGAAATGTCCACCTGCGTCGGCAGCGCTCCCATCCCACCGTTTATCGACATGGGCCGGACGGGAAGAGGTTAATTCTACTATTGCTGTATATTGTGGCACATGAAGAATGTATCCATGCAGGTTTGGTACTAAAAGGTGCTAAATTATATAATGATTTAAAAAGTATCCCTGATAAGCAGTTTAACAACCACCACAAAGGTTGCACTTTAAATTTCATCTGCATTTGTTTCAGTCAGACATGTTAATCAAATTATATTATTAAATTATAATTTAATATTCTTGCAAAAATGACATGTTTTTGAAAAAAGTTCCATGTGTACCCTCCTGCATACTGACCATACCGTCCCTGTGTGCTATAGGTGCAGACCGATCACATTGTGGCAGCTGTAGGTTTGGAGCCGAACACCGAATTGGCAAAGTCTGCTGGTCTGGAATTAGATGGAGACTTCGGAGGGTATAGGGTCAACGCAGAACTGCAGGCCCGGAATAATGTGTGGGTGGTGAGTTGTCCTCCCTGTGTGACATGCTGGGCTCTGCCGTGTCGTGTGTCCCCCAGTAACCTGTGACAATGTTCCTGGAATAGGCCGGGGATGCCGCGTGCTTCTATGACATTAAGCTGGGAAGGAGGCGAGTGGAACACCATGACCACGCAGTGGGTGAGCGGAAGACTGGCCGGGGAGAACATGACCGGAGCCGCGAAACCGTACTGGCATCAGTCCATGTTCTGGTAATCAAAGGAAAGGGAAAGAAGATGACCATAATAATACATAATACATTCACACTCTGGTGGTCTCACTCTCTTCCCCCCCCCCTTCTCTACTCGCCCCCCCTCTCCCTCCCTCCCTCCCTCCCTCCCTCCTTCCCTCCCTCCCTCCTTCCCTACCTCCTTCCCTCCCTCCCTCCCTCCTTCCCTCCCTCCTTCCCTCCCTCCTTCCCTCCCTCCCCTCCTTCCCTCCTTCCCTCCCTCCCTCCCTCCCTCCCTCCCTCCCTCCTTCCCTCCCTCCCTCCCTCCTTCCCTCCCTCCCTCCTTCCCTCCCTCCTTCCCTCCCTCCCTCCCTCCTTCCCTCCCTCCTTCCCTCCCTCCTTCCCTCCCTCCTTCCCTCCCTCCCTCCTTCCCTCCTTCCCTCCCTCCCTCCTTCCCTCCCTCCCTCCTTCCCTCCCTCCTTCCCTCCCTCCCTCCTTCCCTCCCTCCCTCCTTCCCTCCCTCCCTCCTTCCCTCCCTCCTCCTCCCTCCTCCTCCCTCCTTCCCTCCCTCCCCTCTCTCTCTCTCCCCTCCCCTCCCCTCTCTCTCCCCCTCCCCCTCTCTCTCCCCTCCCCCCTCTCTCTCCCCTCCCCTCTCTCTCTCCCCTCCCCTCTCTCTCTCCCCCCCCTCTCTCCCCTCCCCTCTCCCTCTCCCCCCCCCTCTACCCCCTCTCTCTCTCCCCCCTCCCCCCTCTCTCCCCCCCCCTCTCTCCCCCCCTCTCTCTCTCTCTCCCTCCCTCTCTCTCTCTCCCCCCCCTCTCTCCCCCTCCCTCCCCCCTCCCCCCCTCTCTCCCCCCTCTCTCCCCCCTCCCCTCCCCTCTCTCTCTCCCCCCTCCCCTCCCCTCTCTCTCTCCCCTCTCCTCTCTCTCTCCCCTCCCCTCTCCTCTCTCTCTCCCCTCCCCTCTCCTCTCTCTCTCCCCTCCCCTCTCCTCTCTCTCTCCCCTCCCCTCTCCTCTCTCTCTCCCCTCCCCTCTCCTCTCTCTCTCCCCTCCCCTCTCCTCTCTCTCCCCTATCTCTCTCCCCTCCCCCTCTCTCTCCCCCCTCTCTCTCCCCCCTCTCTCTCTCCTCCTCTCCTCCCCCCCCTCTCTCTCTCTCCTCCCCCCCTCTCTCTCCTCCCCCCCTCTCTCTCTCTCTCCTCCCCCCCCTCTCTCTCTCTCCTCCCCCTCTCTCTCTCTCTCTCCTCCCCCCCTCTCTCTCTCTCCCCCCCCCTCTCTCTCTCTCCTCCCCCCCTCTCTCTCTCTCCTCCCCCCTCTCTCTCTCCTCCCCCTCTCTCTCTCTCTCCTCCCCCCCTCTCTCTCTCTCTCTACCTCCTCCTCCCCCCTTTCCTCCCCTCTCTCTCCCCCCTCTCCCTCCTCCCCCCCCCTCTCCCTCTCCCTCCTCCTCCCTCCACCCCTCTCTCTCCCTCCACCCCTCTCTCTCCCTCCCCCCTCTCCACCCCTCCTCCCTCCCCCCTCCCCCCTCCTCTTTTGGCTTCTGTCTATGGAATGATAGAGCACTTTAATTCTTAGGACCCTCTTCTTACTCAGTTCCCCCTCTTTGCAGGAGTGACCTTGGTCCAGAGGTTGGTTATGAAGCCATCGGTATTGTTGACAGTGTGCTGCCGACTGTCGGGGTGTTTGCCAAAGCCACCGAGAAGGACACCCCAAAAAGGGCATCTGAGGAAACTGGTAAGAGAATCTGCAGAGAAGAGCCTGAAATTCAACAGAGTTAAAGAACAAGTTTGCGAACTCTATAAACCCCCCTCAGCTCCTATATTTAGCCCCCCCCAAGCTAAACCATCCTCACTGCAGGTCCCCACATGGAAGAAAAATATATTTGAAATGCATAAATTTTGGCCATATTCAATATAAATATTTACATACATACACGCTGCCTGTTGAAATACATTTTTATTACAAAATATATGACAAATATTTTTAAAAATACATTTCCAATATACTGTATGTCTTTCAAAATACAAATCTACATTTTTGGAATGCATTTACAAATATTTGTAAAATATGTTAAAATTACTTTTTTATATATTGAAAAAATCTTTAAGAATATATTTAAAAAGAAAATATTTATTTTTTAAATATATTCTTCAGATTTTTTTTTTTTACATATAAAAAAAGTCATTTTAACCCCTTCACACCTGAGGGTAAAACAAATCTAAATGCCTAAGCACAATTTTGTAATGTTAACCCGTGTTAGTAAAACTGTCCATATCATCACAACTACTTTGTACATCCAGGTGAATTATACCGCGTTTTTTTCAGGACAAATTGAGCTTTCATTTGGTGGTAAATGGTAATGGATATCTCCTTTTATATTATCAAAGGAAAAGTGGCCCAAAATAGTAAAAAAAAAAACAAAATCACATTTATCTATATCCGCTCTCCCCGGACCCTGCATTCACTATATCCGCTCTCCCCGGACCCTGCATTCACTATATCCGCTCTCCCCAGACCCTGCATTCACTATATCCGCTCTCCCCGGACCCCGCATTCACTATATCCGCTCTCCCCGGACCCCGCATTCACTATATCCGCTCTCCCCGGACCCCGCATTCACTATATCCGCTCTCCCCGGACCCCGCATTCACTATATCCGCTCTCCCCGGACCCCGCATTCACTATATCCGCTCTCCCCGGACCCCGCATTCACTGTATCCGCTCTCCCAGGTCCCCGCATTCACTATATCCGCTCTCCCCGGACCCCGCATTCACTATATCCGCTCTCCCCGGACCCCGCATTCACTGTATCCGCTCTCCCAGGTCCCCGCATTCACTATATCCGCTCTCCCCGGACCCTGCATTCACTATATCCGCTCTCCCCGGACCCTGCATTCACTATATCCGCTCTCCCCGGACCCCACATTCCCTATATCCGCTCTCCCCGGACCCTGCATTCACTGTATCCGCTCTCCCAGGTCCCCGCATTCACTACATCCGCTCTCCCCGGACCCCGCATTCACTACATCCGCTCTCCCCGGACCCCGCATTCACTACATCCGCTCTCCCCGGACCCCGCATTCACTACATCCGCTCTCCCCGGACCCCGCATTCACTACATCCGCTCTCCCCAGACCCTGCATTCACTATATCCGCTCTCCCCGGACCCTGCATTCACTATATCCGCTCTCCCCGGACCCTGCATTCACTGTATCCGCTCTCCCAGGTCCCCGCATTCACTACATCCGCTCTCCCCGGACCCCGCATTCACTATATCCGCTCTCCCCGGACCCCGCATTCACTATATCTGGTCTCCCCGGACCCCGCATTCACTATATCCGCTCTCCCCAGACCCTGCATTTAATATATCCGCTCTCCCCGGACCCTGCATTCACTATATCCGCTCTTCCCGGACCCTGTATTCCCTATATCCGCTCTCCCCGGACCCCGCATTCCCTATATCCGCTCTCCCCGGACCCTGCATTCACTATATCCGCTCTTCCCGGACCCCGCATTCACTATATCTGCTCTCCCCGGACCCTGCATTCACTATATCCGCTTTCCCCGGACCCTGCATTCACTATATCCGCTCTCCCCGGACCCTGCATTCACTATATCCGCTCTCCCCAAACCCTGCATTCACTATATCCGCTCTCCCCAGACCCTGCATTCACTATATCCGCTCTCCCCAGACCCTGCATTCACTATATCCGCTCTTCCCGGACCCTGTATTCCCTATATCCGCTCTCCCCGGACCCCGCATTCCCTATATCCGCTCTTCCCGGACCCCGCATTCACTATATCTGCTCTCCCCGGACCCTGCATTCACTATATCCGCTTTCCCCGGACCCTGCATTCTCTATATCCGCTCTCCCCGGACCCCGCATTCACTATATCCGCTCTCCCCGGACCCCGCATTCACTATATCCGCTCTCCCCGGACCCCGCATTCACTATATCCGCTCTCCCCGGACCCCGCATTCACTATATCCGCTCTCCCCGGACCCTGCATTCACTATATCCGCTCTCCCCGGACCCCGCATTCACTATATCCGCTCTCCCCGGACCCCGCATTCACTATATCCGCTCTCCCCGGACCCCGCATTCACTATATCCGCTCTCCCCGGACCCCGCATTCACTGTATCCGCTCTCCCCGGACCCCGCATTCACTGTATCCGCTCTCCCCGGACCCCGCATTCACTATATCCGCTCTCCCCGGACCCCGCATTCACTATATCCGCTCTCCCCGGACCCCGCATTCACTGTATCCGCTCTCCCCGGACCCCGCATTCACTGTATCCGATCTCCCCGGACCCCGCATTCACTATATCCGCTCTCCCCGGACCCTGCATTCACTGTATCCGATCTCCCCGGACCCTGCATTCACTATATCTGGTCTCCCACAGTACATACAACATGGAAATGCAATTATTTTATTAAATATAAACAGCTAAATACCTTTTCTCAGCAGTATATAGCAGTCTTGTGACTTCTATCAGTGTCCAGCAGAGCACTGCTTACAACTTCTAGAAGAAGTTTTTATTCTGCTCTAGGAGGACGCAAAACCCCGGACCTCTGTCTGGACAGTGCTGATTATCCCTGTGCTGATCACATGCACTCTCCCAAGAAAAAAAAAATAAAATCTTTCTAGCAATACACACCAAACTGAGCATGCGCAACATGCCTACAGTTCAGTCTGTCTGATCAGATGGTAAAGAGGTGGTCATGTAAACAAGGGGAGGAACAGAGCAATCAGAATCAAACAGCCTTTTTACACAATGCAGAGGATTAACCCCTTAGATTCTGCAGTGAGTATAACCAGCATGCTTTGCTGCATCTACAGACTGATTGTACTGTTGGGGGTTTGGTAACTCTTTAATAAAAGTTTCACCGCCTAGTTTTTTTGTTCTTGCATTTAATACCGATTTCCCGCGCCGTGTTTTATCTTCAGGAACCGGGATCCGATCTGAGCACGACGGCGAGATCCTACCATCCGAGAGCCACGCTGTGGAATCTGCACCTTCTGTCCCCGCCCCCGCGCAGCAGGGAGAGTCCTACGGCAAGGGAGTCGTGTTTTATCTCAGAGACAATGTGGTGGTTGGGATCGTACTGTGGAATGTCTTCAATCGCATGCCGATCGCACGAAAGGCAAGTATGACACCAGATATACCGGGAGACGGGGGCATCCCTAGGCAGGGGGTGGCGCCTATCGCAGGGGGTGGCGCCTATCGCAGGGGGTGGCGCCTATCGCAGGGGGTGACGCCTATTGCACGGGGTGACACTGGACCCGCTCCAGGAAAAGGTAGGTTTGAAAGCAAGCCGACGATCCCCGCAGGATGGATCGGATCTGCGGATTGGGGAGCATAATGGAATGGAGTCCGATCCATTATGCTCAGCACGCAGATCCGATCCATCCTGCGAGGATCGTCCGCTTGCAACCTATACGGGGTTAACTGATCTCTCCACAAAAAGGTAAGTTTTAACCCCTCGCCCTCCTGAGGATTTACCCCCCTTCCTGACCACGCCTCTTTTTGCTACTCGGCGCTGCACTAATTCAACTGATAATTGCGCGGTCATGCAATGCTGCACCCAAACGAAATTTCCGTCCTTTTTTTCACACAAATAGAGCTTTCTTTCGGTGGTATTTGGTCACCTGTGCGCTTTTTATTTTTCACGCTATAAACAAAAAAAGGCCAAAAATTTTGAAGAAAAACAATATTTTTTACTTTCAGCTATAAAAAAATATATAGTAAACTCAAAGTTGGTTATAAATTTAGGCCAAAATGTATTCTGCTCCATGTTTTTGGTAAAAAAAATCCCAATGAGTGTATATTGATTGCTTTGTGTGAAGTTATAGCGTTTACAAACTATGGTATAGATACTGCAATTTACGCCATTTTTCTGCTATACAGCGCTGCGCTAGTTTAACGGACAATTGCGCGGTCATGCAATACGGTACATAAATGAAATTTACATCCTTTTTTTCCCCACAAATTGAGCTTTCTTTTGGTGGTATTTGATCGCCTGTGCGGTTTTTATTTTTTGCGCTATAAAGAAAAAGGCTGACCATTTTGAGGAAAAAAACTATATTTTGGACTTTTTGCTATAAAACATGTCCAGTAAAAAAAAAATGCAAAAATCAAATTTAGTCATAAATTTCTGCCAAAATGCATTCTGGGACATGTCTTTGCTAAAAAAAAAAACCAATACGTGTAAATTAATTGGTTTACGTGAAAGTTATAGCGTATTACAAATGGCGGGAAAGATACTGGGATTTTTAGGGTTTTTTTTATACTAATAATGGCGGCGACCAGCGACTTATGGCGGGATTGCGGCGGACATTCTGACATTGGGGGGTACTGACTTGGGGTCATTGACATCCCCAAAAACACTAATACAGTGATCAGTGCAAAAAAAAAAAACTGACACTGTACTAATGGCACTGGGGAGGAAGGGGTTAACTTTATTTTTCAGGGAAGGGTTATAGGAGTGAGGGGGAGTGTTTTACTAGGGGGCGGGGTGTGTGCTGGGCGGGACAAGGCTGATCGAGAGAGAAAAAGGCTGTCGTCCTTGAGCTGAGAAGGAAGTGACAGACAGCACAGCTACTGCAGCTTTGCTGTCTGTCACTGTTTGCCGCCGATCGCCGGGAAACAGCCGGTAAGGACCGGCTGTGACCCGGCGACTGACGTCCGTGGCGGTGATCGGCAGGACAGATAGGGGGCGTGCGCGAGGTGCGCCGCCGCCCTATCTGTTTACAAAACACACGTTTTAAAACGTGGTTTTGCCTGCGAGTGCCGCCCTGCCGCCGTATATGTACAGTGGCTGGGCGGCATGTAGTTAAAGCAAGCCAATGATCTCCGCAGGATGGATCGGATCTGCGGGCTGAGCATAATGGATCGGACGCCGATCCATTATGGTTCGCTATATGCAGATCCGATCCATCCTGCGGGGATCGTCGGCTTGCAACCTGTACGGGGTTAACTGGTCACCAAAAAAAGGTAAGTTTTAAAGCAAGCTGACGATCCCCGCAGGATGGATCAGATCTGCGGATTGAGCATAATGGATCGGAGCCCAATTATGCTCCCCAATCCGCAGATCTGATCCATCCTGCGGGGATCATCGGCTTGCTTTAAAACTTACCTTTTCATGGAGCTCGTGGAGAGATCAGTTAACCCCATATAGGTTGCAAGCCTACGGTCCCCGCAGGATGGATCGGATCTGCGGATTGAGCATAATGGATCCGATCCATTATGCTCCCCAATCCACAAATCTGATCCATCCTGCGGGGATCGTCGGCATGCTTTAAAACGTACCTTTTTGTGGAGAGATCAGCTATCCCCGTATAGGTTGCAAGCTGACAATCCCCGCAGGATGGATCAGATCTGCGGATTGGGGAGCATAATGGATCGGATCCATTATGCTCAATCCTCAGATCCGATCCATCCTGCGGGGATTGTCTGGGGGGGGGGGGGGTGACACCAAGTGTTACCACACCGGGTGACACCAACCCTGGGGACGCCCCTACTGGGAGACGTCCATTGTAACCTTCAGCTACATTTTAATAGGTCTTTCCGCCCATTGGTGGTTGGGGAGCTTATCACAGCTCTTGTCCCATGTGAGCAAAAACGTCATGCAGCACACGTTGCCTCTTCCTCCTTCCCCTCCCTCTCCCAGTCTTGGTTCTGCTGTACAGGGAATCGCAAGAGGCCAATATGGAATTGAATTGAAGTACTTAGAATACCTGGATAAATACATGCAGATCTGCATTACTTTGTTCCTTTGTCTAGAATTCAGCTTTGACCCTTTCCTTAAAACGTGCGAACAATAGCTCTCCTCCCCTTCTTCCTGTGACCCGGAAATTGGCGTGATGACGTCACTTCCGGGTCACCGCTGTCACGGCTAGCACAGCTCAGGGGAGACATTTTGGGGTATTTTAGACCCTTCATGTCTCATTTAAGAGAACCTGTCACCTAAAAATCACTTTGTGTCCCCTACGTGATGAAAAAAAAAAGGTAAGCAAAAAAAGTGTAGTTACACCCAAGCACACAGAATCCCCCCACAAAAAATTTTGACACTGACACCCCCACATGCACTACATTGCCAAACGTATTGGTCGGACAGCCTTTCCACGCCATGACTTTTTTTTTTTTTTTTTTTAATGTCAATTGATGGCCACGCCAATTTCAAGGCTTGATGTGTTTGAAATCTATTTTAGTAGACACAACCCCCTTTTTTTTTTTTTTTAATATTTTGACAAAAATTAGTCATTGTGTTTTTGTGCACTACTATTCATTTTTTTGCTTTTGCTTTTTTTGTTTTTCTTTTTTTTCCCCCAAAAGTGTAGAAACAACATAAAAAAAAATGGAAACAACTGCCATTTTATTCTGCAGGGCTCTCAGAAAATATTTCATTGTTTGGAAGGGGAGCTTAACCATTTCCAGTCCGGACACTTTCCCCCCCTTCCAGTCCGGACGCTTCCCCCCCCCTTCCAGTCCGGACACTTCCCCCCCCCTTCCAGTCCGGACCCTCCCCCCCCCCTTCCAGTCCGGACGCTTCCCCCCCCCTTCCAGTCCGGACGCTTCCCCCCCCCTTCCAGTCCGGACGCTTCCCCCCCCCTTCCAGTCCGGACGCTTCCCCCCCCCTTCCAGTCCGGACGCTTCCCCCCCCCTTCCAGTCCGGACGCTTCCCCCCCCCCTTCCAGTCCGGACGCTTTCACCCCCTTCCAGTCTCCGGACACTTTCACCCCCTTCCAGTCTCCGGACGCTTTCACCCCCCTTCCTGTCTCCGGACACTTTCACCCCCTTCCTGTCCGGACACTTTCACCCCCCTTCCTGTCCGAACGCTTTCCCCCCCCCCCCTTCCAGTCCGGACGCTTTCACCCCCTTCCAGTCTCCGGACGCTTTCTCCCCCTTCCAGTCTCCGGACGCTTTCTCCCCCTTCCAGTCTCCGGACACTTTCCCCCCCTTCCAGTCCGGACGCTTTCTCCCCCTTCCAGTCTCCGGACAATTTCACCCCCTTCCCCCCCAGGCCAATTTTCAGCTTTCAGCGCTATCACACTTTGAATGACAATTGCGCGGTCATGCAACACTGTACCCATATGAATTTTTTAGCATTTTTTTGAGACAGATAAAGCTTTATTTTGGTGGTATTTATTCACCACTGGGATTTTTTTTTTTTTTTTTTGCTATGTAAATCAAAAAGTCCCAAAATTTTGAAAAGTGTTTTTCTTATAAAATTTTGCAAATAAATAATCTTTCTTCATAAATCAGCTATCTTTTTAGTAAAAAAAAACAAAAAATCCAAATTAGTTTTTATAACCAAAAATTATAATTTTTCTAAATTTTTTTTCTTCAAATGTTTATTATTTTTTCTATATTATATATGTTTTTTTAACATACTGTCACCCCAGCAGTACAGTGTCACCAACATTTTGCAAATAAATAATCTTTCGTCATAAATCTTGGCCAAAATGTGTTCAGCTATCTTTTTAGTAAAAAAAAAACCCTTTCAGTATCCACTTCCAGAGGCTTTCCCCCCCTTCCTGACCGGGATACGGTATTTGCGATACGGTGCTGCGGTCCTTTAACTGACAATTGCGCGGTCATGCAACACTGTACCCATATGAATTTTTTAGCTTTTTTTTTTGAGACTGCTAAAACTTTATTTTGGTGCTTTTTATTCACCACTGGGATTTTTTTTTTTTTGCTATATAAATGAAAGTCCCAAAATTTTGAAAAAAAGTGTTTTTCTTTTAAAATTTTGCAAATAAATAATCTTTCTTCATAAATCTTGGGCAAAATGTATTCAGCTATATTTTTAGTAAAAAAAAAAAAAACCCAAATTGGTTTATAACCAAAAATTATAATTTTTCTAAATTTTTTTTTTTTTTCAAATGTTTATTATTTTTTCTATATTATTTGTTTTTTTTAACATACTGTCACCCTAGCAGTACAGTGTCACCAAAATTTAGCAAATAAATGATCTTTCTTCATAAATTTTGGCCAAAATGTATTCAGCTATCTTTTAAGTAAAAAAAAAAAACCCAAATTAGTTTATAACCAAAAATGATAATTTTTCTAAAATTTATTTCACATTTTTATTATTTTTTCTATATTATTTATGTTTTGTTTTTTAACATACTCTCACCCTAGCAGTACAGTGTCACCAAAATTTTGCAAATAAATAATCTTTCTTCATAAATCTTGGCCAAAATGTATTCAGCTATCTTTTTAGTAAAAAAAAAAACCCAAATTAGTTTATAACCAAAAATGATAATTTTTCTAAAATTTATTTCACATTTTTATTATTTTTTCTATATTATTTATGTTTTGTTTTTTAACATACTCTCACCCTAGCAGTACAGTGTCACCAAAATTTTGCAAATAAATAATCTTTCTTCATAAATCTTGGCCAAAATGTATTCAGCTATCTTTTTAGTAAAAAAAAAAACCCAAATTAGTTTATAACCAAAAATTATAATTTTTCAAAAATTTTTTTCACATTTTTATTATTTTTTTCTATATTATTTATGTTTTGTTTTTTTAACATACTGTCACCCTAGCAGTACAGTGTCACCAAAATTTAGCAAATAAATGATCTTTCTTCATAAATCTTGGCCAAAATGTATTCAGCTATCTTTTAAGTAAAAAAAAAAAACCCAAATTAGTTTATAACCAAAAATGATAATTTTTCTAAAATTTATTTCACATTTTTATTATTTTTTCTATATTATTTATGTTTTGTTTTTTAACATACTCTCACCCTAGCAGTACAGTGTCACCAAAATTTTGCAAATAAATAATCTTTCTTCATAAATCTTGGCCAAAATGTATTCAGCTATCTTTTTAGTAAAAAAAAAAACCCAAATTAGTTTATAACCAAAAATGATAATTTTTCTAAAATTTATTTCACATTTTTATTATTTTTTCTATATTATTTATGTTTTGTTTTTTAACATACTCTCACCCTAGCAGTACAGTGTCACCAAAATTTTGCAAATAAATAATCTTTCTTCATAAATCTTGGCCAAAATGTATTCAGCTATCTTTTTAGTAAAAAAAAAAACCCAAATTAGTTTATAACCAAAAATTATAATTTTTCAAAAATTTTTTTCACATTTTTATTATTTTTTTCTATATTATTTATGTTTTGTTTTTTTAACATACTGTCACCCTAGCAGTACAGTGTCACCAAAATTTAGCAAATAAATGATCTTTCTTCATAAATCTTGGCCAAAATGTATTCAGCTATCTTTTTAGTAAAAAAAAAACCCAAATTAGTTTATAACCAAAAATGATAATTTTTCTAAAATTTATTTCACATTTTTATTATTTTTTTCTATATTATTTATGTTTTGTTTTTTTAACATACTGTCACCCTAGCAGTACAGTGTCACCAAAATTTTGCAAATAAATAATCTTTCTTCATAAATCTTGGCCAACATTTATTCAGTTATCTTTTTAGTTGAAAAAAAAAAACCAAATTCGTTTTTAACCAAAAATTATAATTTTTCAAAGTTTTTTTTTTTTTTACATTTTTATTTAATTTTTGTATATTTGTTTTTTGTGTTTTGTTTTTTTTTTGTTTGTTTTTTTTTTGGTTTTTTTACACACTGTCACCCTAGCAGTACAGTGTCACCATAGTGATGGGTCGGACGGGAAGGGGTTACGCTATTTTCTAGCATAAAAATGGTAATTTGTGCGAAAAATTAAAAAATTTTCTGGTTTGATTACAAAAAAAAAAAAAAAATTGCTCGCATAAAGAAGCATTACATTTTGGACTTTTCTGACCAGCAATTTGTTTTTTTTTGTATCCTTCGCAGATCATAAAGGACGGGGAGGAACACGCGGACCTGAACGAGGTCGCCAAGCTCTTCAACATCCACGAGGAGTAGTCTGTTTTGTACAGATTTACTGATCGATCGCGGCTCATTGATACGATCGCCCCCTTGGGACTAAACGGTCTTCAGTCCGGTACACGTGACGTTCGGTGCACCGGCGTGCCGATCGCAGTCATTTGTGCAGACACTAAAGCCACTTTAATATGAGAGATTCCTGTGCAGCGCTGGAAAAAAAAAAAAAACCCTGATTTGTTTTGTATGTGATTTATGACATGAAGTCTGTTGAAGTAAGAAAAGGAATCGTGCTGGAAAAATTCGACTACGGTCAATAAAATTGTTGATGAAACACAGCGTGGGCGGAATTCTTTCTCTTTAGCTTTATATATGGTTTTGTCTTTTTTTTTTTTTTTTTTTTTTTTTTTTTTAGCGGTTGCGGGCGACAGAACTCTGAAGGAATGCAAGCGACATTGCGTCGTGACGTTCTAGAGGTGAACGTTCGTTCAGGTTGAATTTAGAAGGGCTTTCGTTCGCTGGTAACACCGGGCTTGGGGTGCAATAATCGTTACATCTTTGGAGCTGGCCCCTGCAGTACTTCTTTTCCACCACAGAGGTCCTCAGTCTTCCCGGTTGATGGATGCCCAGCGTCCTTCAAGCTGGAAGACTGAGGACATACTGTGAGTGTAGGGACGTCATGAGCCCGCCCCCTGACCACCTCCAGGCAGCAGAGAGATCTAAGGCTTCGGAAAGAGATGGGTTTTCATTATGAGCCCTCTAACCGCATCCTTACCGCTCTATAGCCGAATGACGTCCACAGCGCGGTTGTCCAGTTCTGGGAGGGCGTCTTATGATGTCCCCCCAGAGGCGCGCACCCGACCTTCTGTGATCGCTGTGTCCTGCGGATCACGTGAAGTAAACAGCCAATCACAGCGGCCTTTTACCACGTGATCAGCTGTGTCCAATGACACACCAGATCACCAAGTAAATACAGTTGCCGGTTATCAGCAGCACTTTCCTCATGCTGTCACAGATCAGATCGGCACTGATCATCAGGGCACTAATGATCAGTGCCGCCCATCAGTGCTGTCAGTCAGTGCCACCTATCGGTGCCCATCATTGCTGCATATCAGTGCAGCATCATCGGTGCTGCCTACCCATGCTCATCAGTGCCACCTCATCAGTGTAGCCTGTCAGTGCTGCCTATCAGTGCCCATCATTGCTTCTCGTCAGTGCAGCCTATTAGTGCCCATCAGTGCAGCCTATCAGTGCCCATCATTGCTTCTCACCAGTGCGGCCTATTAGTGCCCATCATTGCTTCTCATCAGTGCGGCCTATTAGTGCCCATCATTGCTTCTCATCAGTGCGGCCTATCAGTGCCCATCATTGCTTCTCATCAGTGCGGCCTATCAGTGCCCATCATTGCTTCTCGTCAGTGCAGCCTATTAGTGCCCATCAGTGCAGCCTATCAGTGCCCATCATTGCTTCTCGTCAGTGCAGCCTATCAGTGCCCATCATTGCTTCTCGTCAGTGCAGCCTATCAGTGCCCATCATTGCTTCTCGTCAGTGCAGCCTATCAGTGCCCATCATTGCTTCTCGTCAGTGCGGCCTATCAGTGCCCATCATTGCTTCTCGTCAGTGCGGCCTATCAGTGCCCATCATTGCTTCTCGTCAGTGCAGCCTATCAGTGCCCATCATTGCTTCTCGTCAGTGCGGCCTATCAGTGCCCATCATTGCTTCTCGTTAGTGCAGCCTATCAGTGCCCATCATTGCTTCACGTCAGTGCAGCCTATCAGTGCCCATCATTGCTTCTCGTCAGTGCAGCCTATCAGTGCCCATCATTGCTTCTCGTCAGTGCAGCCTATCAGTGCCCATCATTGCTTCACGTCAGTGCAGCCTATCAGTGCCCATCATTGCTGCCTATCAGTGCCCATCATTGCTTCTCGTCAGTGCAGCCTATCAGTGCCCATCATTGCTTCTCGTCAGTGCAGCCTATCAGTGCCCATCATTGCTGCCCATCATTGCTTCTCGTCAGTGCAGCCTATCAGTGCCCATCATTGCTTCACGTCAGTGCAGCCTATCAGTACCCATCATTGCTTCTCGTCAGTGCTGCATATCAGTGTAGCATCATTAGTATAGCCTATCAGTGCCAATCCATTGCTGCCGCATCTGTGCAGCCTATCAGTGCTGCCTATCCATGTCCATCATTGCTGAAAATCACTGCTGCTTATCAGTGCAGCCTATCAGTGCCCATCATTGCTTCTCGTCAGTGCAGCCTATCAGTGCCCATCATTGCTTCTCGTCAGTGCAGCCTATCAGTGCCCATCATTGCTGCCTATCAGTGCTGCCTCATCGACGCACATCAGTGAAGGAGAAAAATTACTTGTTTGCAAAATTTTATAATAGAAACTCTTTTTTTGTTTATAGTGCATAAAATAACCCCCCCCCCCCCCAGCGGGGAGTACAAACCACCAAAAGAAAACTCTTGGTGTGTGAAAAAAATGATAAAAATGTCATTTGGGTACAGTGTTGCATGACCGCGCAATTGTCATTCAAAGTGTGATAGCGCTGAAAGCTGAAAATTGGCCTGGACTGGAAGGGGGTGAAAGTGCGCGGTAGGTAAGTGGTTAATCACATGTGGGCGGTCTTCATGCAAATGAAGCCTACCTAGGAACGCCCATTCCTCCAGACACACCCACCCATTAAGGCAGTTTGATATTTGCATAACTCCTCCCAAGATCCAGCTCACTTCCTATGTCAGGGCGGCGGGTCCCAAGGCAGGGTGCTGTGATGTTTTTAGAAAGCTATGTACAGCACTCTGCCGGCCCCTCCCACCAGCCATGATCTGCCTACATTGCATAGAGAAGCACAGAGACCCAGTGATGACATCACTAATGAGGGGCAGGCAGGATTAACCAGTTCCCGACCACGCTATAGATAAGACGGCTACAGCGTGGTCAGCTAGTTCTGGGAGGGCGTCCATGGACATCCTCCCAGAACCACACCAAACCCCCCCGCGCGCCCTTTGGGGTGCAATCTGTGATCCAGGTAAAAGGCCAATCAGAGCGGACTTTTTAATGTGATCTGCTGTGTCCAATCACAGCGTAAATAGGAAATGACTGTTATCGGCAGTCCTTATGCTGACGGCGTATGAGGAGAGCCAGTAAGGGGCTTTTTAAAATTTTACATAACTCCTCCCAAGAGCCGGCCCACTGCTTGCATCAGAACCAAGAGTACTGAGGCAGGGTGCTGTAATGTTTTCAAGGAGCTATGTACAGCACCCGGCCCCTTATGTCAGCCACTATCTGCCTGCATTGCATAGAGAAGCACAGAGGCCCAGTGATGACATCACTGATTCTAAGAAAAGGCATATAATGAAATTGGAAATGTTTTATTTTTTAATTGTAATAACATGTTGATGAGGAACAGAGGAACCAGGGAAGCAGATTCAACTTCAGCTTGAAGAAAACATGAAAAATAAATTCAGTGTTTACAAAACCCTTTCAGTATCCACTCCCCCCTCCAGAGGATTCCCCCCCCCCCCTGACCGGGCCATTTTTTTGCGATACGGCTCTGCGTTCCTTTGACAATTGCGCGGTCATGCGACGCTGCACCCAAATAAAATTTACGTCCTTTTTTTCCCCCAAATTCTTTCTTTCTGTGGTATTTTACCGCCTGTGTTTTTTTTTTTTATTTTTTTATTTTTGTGCTATATAAAAAAAAAAAAAGCGACAATTTTGAGGGGGAAAAACAATATTTTTGACTTTTTATTAATCGTATACAAAAAAAAATTTAAAAAATCAAATTTAGGCCAAAATGTATTCTTTGCTAAAAAAAAAAATAAAAATCCCAATACGTGTAAATTGGTTTATGTAAAAGTTATAGCATTTACAAATGGCGGTATAGATGTATTGGAAATTTTTTTGGGTTCATTTTTTACTAGTAATGGCGGCGATCAGCGACTTGTAGCGGGACTGCGGCCGACATTCTGACACTGGGGGGGGGGGGGGGAACTGACTTGGTGTCACTGACATCCCCAGTGACACCAATACAGTGATCAGTGCTAATAAAAAGCACTGACACTGTACTAATGGCACTGAGCAGGAAGGGGTTAATGTGGGGTGATCAAAGGGTTAACTGTGTGCTGTTTTATTATGTGTGCTGTGTGTTTCACTGTAATCACACTGCTTTGGATGGCTGTGCTCTGCACAGCCATCCAAAGCAGTGTGCCAGAGCTAACAGGGAGGAGAACTGTTAGTAAACAAAACTGTTCTCCTCCCTCCATCAGAGATCCTCGGCAACCACTGGCGAGTAATCCCCAGCCAGGACCTGGTGAATGAAGGCACGGGCAGGGCGCACGAGTGCCACCTACTCTGAAGTGCAAAATCTCACACACATATATATATAAATATATACAGTGAAGGAAATGCGTATTTGCTCCCCGGCTGATGTTGAATGTTCGCCCCTCACACAGAAATGATCGGTCTAACAATGGAATGTTCGGTGTAACACTGAGAGACAGAATAGCAACAACAAATTCAGCAGAAATGCATCTAACAAATGATGACGGATCTGCATGTTCATGAGGGAAATAAGGATTTGATCCCCTATCATTCAGCAGGATTTCTGGCTACCAGGTGTCTTTCATACAGGTAACAAGCTGAGATTAGAAGCAGTCTCTTAAAGGGAGTGCTGCTAATCTCATTGTGTTACCTGTATAAAAGACACCTGTCCACAGGAGCAATCAAACCATCAGATTCCAAACTCTCCACCATGGCAAAGACCAAAGAGCTGTCCAAGGATGTCAGGGACAAGATTGTAGACCTACACAAGGCTGGACTGGGCTACCAAACTATGGCCAAGCAGCTTGGTGAGAAGGTGACAACAGTTGGTACAATCATTCACAAATGGAAGAAACACAAAACAAGTGTCAGTCTCCCTAGGTCTGGTGCACCATGCAAGATCTCACCTCGTGGAGTGTCAATGATCATGAGAACAGTGAGGAATCATCCCAGAACTACACGTGAGGATCTTGTCAATGATCTCCAGGCAGCTGGGACCACAGTCACCAAGAAAACAATTGGTAACACACTACGCCGACAAGGACTGAAATCCTGCAGTGCCCGCAAGGTCCCTCTGCTCAAGAAAGCCCATGTCCAGGCCTGTCTGAAGTCTGCCACTGAACATCTGAATGATGCAGAGGAGGACTGGTGGGAAGTGTTGTGGTCAGAGGAGACCAAAATCCAGCTCTTTGGCATCAACTCAACTCACCGTGTTTGGAGAAAGAGGAATGCTGCCTATGACCCCAAGAACACCATCCCAACTGTGAAACATGGTGGTGGAAACATTCTGCTTTGGGGGTGTTTTTCTGCTAAGGGGACAGGACAACTGCACCGCATCAAAGGGACGATGGACGGGGCAATGTACCATCAAATGTTGGGTGAGAACCTTCTTCCCTCAGCCAGGGCATTGAAAATGGGTCGTGGATGGGGGTTCCAGCATGACAATGACCCAAAACACACGGCCAAGGCAACAAAGGAGCGGCTCAAGAAGAAGCACATTAAGGTCCTGGAGTGGCCTAGCCAGTCTCCAGACCTTCATCCGATTGAAAATCTGTGGAGGGAGCTGAAAGTTCGAGTTGCCAAACGTCAGCCACCAAACCTTAATGACTTGGAGTGGATCTGCCAAGAGGAGTGGGCCAAAATCCCTCCTGAGATGTGTGCGAACCTGGGGGCCAACTACAGGAAACGTCTGACCTCTGTGATTGCCAACAAGGGATTGGCCACCAAGTACTAAGTCATGTTTTGTGAAGGGGATCAAATCCTTATTTCCCTCATGAACATGCAGATCAGTCATCATTTGTTAGACGCATTTCTGCTGAATTTGTTGTTGTATTCTGTCTCTCAGTGTTACACCGAACATTCGATTTGTAGACCGATCATATCTTTGTGAGGGGCGAACATTCAGCATCAGCAGGGGAGCAAATACACATTTCCTTCACTGTATATATATATATATTCTGCTATAGGGTGGAGCTAAAGCGGGTATGATTTGGGTTTATCTGCCGATGTGCCATCAGTTCAGTAATACGTTACACAACACAAAGGTTCAATAAAAGGTCTTTTCTGGAGAGCCACAACATTGTACTGAAGGATATCGATTAATAGCAGCCAGATGAAGTTCCAGCTGTTTTCCAGAAGGGGGCGGTGGAGAGATAGGAAACCTCTTTTCAGCAGTTCCAAATTATTCTGCAAATGATATTTTTCTCATTTCCCTGAATAATTGATGTAAATAACAGTCGGCATAATTCTCAGGTGACAACTAGAAGAGTACAATTCACATTTTATTGAACAAACCTCCTAATGATAACAGGATTTGTGTTCCGGATTATTCCGCACAGGAAGTTTCCAAACACTTTATAGGTTGTAAAGAACTGAAAATTGTCATTTGTTGTGTTTGCAGCAGATTTACTGAAATCAAAAGCTATTTCAATCAAACTTTTCCCAACATTGTAACTTTGTAAACATTTGAAGCGGTCACGTTACATTGTAACATAGGAGCCCTTATCTGATAGCAGATCACAAGTCTTGCATCCATTGAACTTGGGAGTTTTTGGACAGTTTCTGCTTGAATTTGTTTGCAAGATGTCAGAATAGCCTCCCAGAGCTGCTGTTTGGATGTAAACTGCCTCCCACCCTCATAGATCTTTTGCTTGAGGATGCTCCAAAGGTTCTCCATAGGATTGAGGTCAGGGGAGGATGGAGGCCACACCATGACCTTCTCTCCTTTTCTCCCCATAGCAGCCATTGATGCAGAGGTATTCTTTGCAGCATAAGATGGTGCATTGTCATGCATGAAGATGATTTTATTACGGAAAGCATAGTTCTTCCTTCTGTACCAGCGAAGAAAGTGGTCAGTCATAAACTCCACATACTTTGCAGAGGTCATCTTTGCACCTTCGGGGGCTCTAAAGGGGCCAACCAGCTCTGTTCCCATGATTCTGGCCCAAAACATGACTCCACCACCGCCTTGCTGACGTCGCAGCCTTGTTGGAACAGGGTGGCCGTCCACCAACCATCCACTACTCCATCCATCTGGACCATCCAGGGTTGCACGGCACTCATCAGTGAACAGGACTGTTTGAAAATTAGTCTTCATGTATTTTTCTGCCCAATGCAGATGTTTCTGCTTGTGAGCATTGGTTAGTGGTGGCCGAATAGAAGGTTTATGTACAGTTGCAAGACTCTGGAGGACTCTACACCTTGATGTCCGTGGGACTCCAGAGGCACCAGCAGCTTCAAATATCTGTTTGCTGCTATGTGATGGTATTTTAGCAGCTGCTCTCTTGATCCGATGCATGGATCTGGCAGAAATCTTCCTCAATGTGCCTTTATCTGCACCAACCCGTCTGTGCTCTGAATCAGCCACAAATCTCTTCATAGTGCGATGATCACGCTTAAGTTTTCGCGAAATATCGAATGTTTTCATACCTCGTCCAAGGCATCGAACTATTTCACTCTTTTCAGCAGCAGAGAGATCCTTTTTCTTCCCCATATTGCTTGAAAATGGTGCTCTGCTTAATAATGTGGAACACCCTCCTTTAGTAGTTTTTCCTTCAATTGGGCTCACCGGCCAATCTAATTATCACAGGTGTCCCAGATTGTTTTCAGTGATCAAAAGAGCCCTGACACACAATGCCATCCATGAGTTACACTGAAAAACAAAATATTGCATCTTTGTGACACTTAAATAGAATTTGCATAATAATTTGGAACAGGGTGTAGTATTAAGATATTTTATCATTTTGGTTTTACAGCAACAAGTAAAGATAGAGATGGAGAATCTTAATTACAAAATAAAGGTTTTAATCGTGTGAATGTTGTGTGAATGTGTGTTGGGTGAAAACCTTTACAAGTAGACCCCTTGGTGGTGCCATTATTCCGATAACAATGCTGACTCTGCTGCACCCCCGGGGTGTTTTTGTTTGGCATTTGGCCAAAACTGGGGGATCCTAATGTTGTTGCACATAGGTTACCCCAAACAAATAGAGGGGGGGGTTCAGTTTTTCTTTTCACAAACCCCTTTTTATTCAGTATTCCTTAGAGAGAGTTTTCTGGTTGTGTACATAAGACCCCTTTAAATCCATGAAGTCAGATCTATCAGATATTGTATATTTTTCATTTTAGGTGCTCAGTGCAGTGTCAGTGCAAGAATTCCATCTGTATGTAACCTTTTACAGAGATCACAGTACTCCTCCTGCGTCAAATTTTCTAGGGACATGCTATAGGATGGCACAGTGGCTTAGTGGCTAGCACGTCTGCCTTGCAGTAATTGGGTCATGGGTTTGATTCCCGACCATGGCACCTCCTGCATGGAGTTTGCATGTTCTCCCTGTGCTTGCGTGGGTTTCCTCTGGGTGCTCCGGTTTCCTCCCACCTCCAAAGACATGCTGGTAGGTTAATTGGATTCTGTCTAAATTGGCCCTAGTATGTGTATGTATGAATGTGAGTTAGGGACCTTAGATTGTACCCCCCTTGAGGGTTAGGGACTGATGTGAATGTACAATATATATGTAAAGCGCTGCGTAAATTGACAGCACTATATAAGTACCTGAAATAAATAAAATAGGAGTTGCTGGAGACTGGGGACATGCTATAGGAGTTATTGGAGACTGGGGATATGCTATAGAAGTTGTTGGAGACTGGGGACATGCCATAGAAGATGTTGGAGACTGGGAACATTCTATAGGAGTTATTGGAGACTGGGGACATGCTATAGGAGTTGTTGGAGACTGCGGACATGCCATAGAAGTTGTTGGAGACTGGGGACATGCTAAAGGAGTTGGAAATTGGAGACATTCTATAGGAGTTATTGGAGACTGGGGGCATGCTATAGGAGATGTTGGAGACTGGGGGCATGCTATAGGAGATGTTGGAGACTGGGGGCATGCTATAGGAGATGTTGGAGACTGGGGGCATGCTATAGGAGATGTTGGAGACTGGGGACATGCTATAGGAGTTGCTGGAGACTGGGGATATGCTATAGAAGTTGTTGGAGACTGGGGACATGCTATTGGAGATGTTGGAAACTGGAGACATGCTATTGGAGATGTTGGAGACTGGGAACATTCTATAGGAGTTGTTGGAGACTGGGGACATGCTAAAGTAGTTATTGGAGACTGGGGACATGCCACAGAAGTTGTTGGAGACTGGGGACATGCTATAGGAGTTGTTGGAGACTAGGGACATGCTAAAGTAGTTATTGGAGACTGGGGACATGCCATAGAAGTTGTTGGAGACTGGGGACATGCTATAGGAGTTGTTGGAGACTGGGGACATGCTATAGGAGTTGTTGGAGGCTGAGGACATGCTATAGGAGTTGGAAATTGGAGACATTCTATAGGAGTTATTGGAGACTGGGGAGAAGCTATAGGAGTTGTTGGAGACTGGGGACATGCTATAGGAGATGTTGGAGACTGGGGGCATGCTATAGGAGTTGGAAACAAGACATTCTATAGGAGTTATTGGAGACTGGGGGCATGCTATAGGAGTTGTTGGAGACGGGGGACATGCTATAGGAGTTGAAGACTGGGGACATGCTATTGGAGATGTTGGAGACTGGAGACATGCTATTGGAGATGTTGGAGACTGGGAACATTCTATAGGAGTTGTTGGAGACTGAGGACATGCTAAAGTAGTTATTGGAGACTGGGGACATGCCATAGAAGTTGTTGGAGACTAGGGACATACTATAGGAGTTGTTGGAGACTGGGGACATGCTATAGAAGTTGTTGGAGACTGGGGACATGCTATAGGACATGTTGGAGACTGGGGACATGCTATAGGTCTTGTTGGAGACTGGGGACATGCTATAGAAGTTGTTGGAGACTGGGGACATGCTATAGGACATGTTGGAGACTGGGGACATGCTATAGAAGTTGTTGGAGACTGGGGACATGCTATAGGTCTTGTTGGAGACTGGGGACATGCTATAGGTCTTGTTGGAGACTGGGGACATGCTATAGAAGTTGTTGGAGACTGGGGACATGCTATAGGTCTTGTTGGAGACTGGAGGCATGCTATCGGAGACGATCCATTTGAAAGAAACCGATACATATTATAAAATCGGATGCTGCTAGCATGGTATGAGATATTTAACATAGCACCAACATTCATATGTCAGCTGGGCTGTGCTATAAAATGAATGCAAACCTAAACCATAACCAAAAACATACAAAATAATAGAGATTCCAAAAGTCCACACTTGATGCAATAGTCCATAAAATGACACTTCAATCAAACAGATCCAAAGGGAGATGTTCTGAGTTGTTTTAATAAAAAAACGTTTGTTGGGTTTCACACTATGTGGAGCGTTTTGTTCCTTTTCTTTTTCTAACATGCATTGTGAGATGACCGGAGGTGATTGCATCAAGTGAGGTTTCCTCCCGGGTGGCAATCTAGTGGATGGGAGCCTGGAGCCTTGTGTAACATTGGCCACAACCATATTGTGCATTATATGACTTCCGTATAACTTGAGTGATATATTTTTTGGTAAGCCTTTCGCTGTCTCTGTATGGTGGTGGAGACTTATTTGGTGCGGGACTCACATCACCCATTGGATCTGTCTGAATAGAATTGTATGAACTATTGCAGCACGTGTGGACTTTTGCCATCGCTATTGTTATGTTAGTTGTATTTTGTTTCTTTTATTTCGTATGTTTTTGGTTATGGTTTTTGTTTGCATTTATTTTAGTTGCACAGTTTATATATGCTACAGGAGTTGTTTAAACTGGTTATACCATAGCAGGTATTGGAGACTGGGGACATGCTATATAAGTTGTTGAAGACTGGGGACATGCTATAGGAGATGTTGGAGACTGAGGACATGCTATAGGAGTTGTTGACGACTGGGGACATGCTATAGGAGTTGTTGAAGACTGGGGACATGATATATGAGTTGTTGGAGACTGAGGACATGCTATAGGAGTTGTTGACGACTGGGGACATGCTATAGGAGTTGTTGGAGACTGGATGCCTGCTACAGGCGATGGTCTGAGCCTGGAGGCATGCCATAAGAGACTGGGGACATGCTATAGGAGTTGTCAGAGACTGGAGATATGCCATAGGAGTTGTTGGGAGACTGGGGACATGCTATAGGAGTTGTTGGAGACTGGGGACACGCTATAGAAGTTGTTGTGGACTGGGGACATGCTATAAGAGTTGTTGGGAAACTGGGGACATGCTATAAGAGTTGTTGGGAGACTGGGGACATGCTATAGGAGTTGTTGGAGACTGGGGACATGCTATAGGAGTTGTTGGAAACTGGATACATTCTATAGGAGTTGTTGGAGACTGGAGACATTCTATATGAGTTGTTGGAGACATTCTATAGGAGTTGTTGGAGACTAGGGACATGCTATAGGAGATGTTGGAGACCGGGGACATGCTATAGGAGTTGTTGGAGACTGAGGCCATTTTATAGGAGATGTTGGAGACTGGGGACATGCTAAAAGAGTTGTTGGAGACTGGGGACATGCTATAGGAATTGTTGGAGACTATGGACTCCCCGTAAGAGTTGTAGACTGAGGCCATTTTATAGGAGATGTTGGAGACTGGGAATATACCATAGGAGTTGTTGGAGACTGGGGACATGCTATAGGAGTTGTTGGAGACTGGGGACATGCTATAGGAGTTGTTGGAGACTGGGGACATGCTATAGGAGTTGTTGGAGACTGGGGACATGCTATAGGAGTTGTTGGAGACTGGGGACATGCTATAGGAGTTGTTGGAGACTGGGGACATGCTATAGATGATGTTAGAGACTGGGGACGTGCTATAGGAGTTATTGCAGACTGGGAACAAGTTATAGGAGTTGTTGCAGACTGGGGATATGTTATAGGAGTTGTTGCAGACTGGGGATATGTTATAGGAGATGATGGAGACTGGGGACATGCTAAAAGAGTTGTTGGAGACTGGGGACATGCTATAGGAATTGTTGGAGACTATGGACTCCCCGTAAGAGTTGTAGACTGAGGCCATTTTATAGGAGATGTTGGAGACTGGGAATATACCATAGGAGTTGTTGGAGACTGGGGACATGCTATAGGAGTTGTTGGAGACTGGGGACGTGCTATAGGAGTTATTGCAGACTGGGAACAAGTTATAGGAGTTGTTGCAGACTGGGGATATGTTATAGGAGATGTTGGAGACTGGGGACATGCCATAGGACATGTTGGAGACAGGGGACATGCCATAGGACATGTTGGAGACAGGGGACAAGTTATAGGAGTTGTTGCAGATTGGGAATATGTTCTAGGATCTGTTGGAGACTAGGATATGCTATAGGAGTTGGAGACTGGGACATGCTATAGGAGATGTTGGAGACTGGAGACATGCTAAGTGAGTGTGGCTCTTGGACCACAGGTTGGGCACCAGGGATGCAAAATGTGTGCATTTTTCTGTAAAGAGGGGGTGCAGGCTGGGACTACCTATTGAAGACATTTGTCATCAGAGGTTCATCCATCATTGAATTGTTTTCTCAGCTATCTATATTTAAGCCCGGACCTCAATAGCCGCGTCACTTTTTGTGTTACGCCAGTGCCAATTTTCCTTATTAGCAATCGGCATCAAAGGGCAGTGCAGCACACGCCACACCCTTGGTTTCCTGATGTGGGATTTCCTTCCTTTTCAGAAAAATTTTCTTGAATGGTATCAACTTATTAAGCGAACGTAAGGAGACCTTCAGGATTAAAAGGATCCTCAATGGGGCCCCTGGTTCTTCTTCAGCTGTTGACTTTCCTTCACTCAAGTGATGGGATCACAAGGACGTTCTATATTGCGGCTGTGGAACAATTCTGGAATTATAAGGAAGGTGCTATATTTTCTGTGGGACAAAGGTAAATATACATCATCTATATATGTTATCTATATATATCTGCTGTCACCAATTTTTAATGCCAATCATGGCTTAAAGTGTATGTCCAGCAAAAAATGTATATTTTTAGTTTTGGATAGCATAAGGAAAGATTAGAAACCCTGCTGTGTTTTTCTTCTATCTGAAGCTCCATTAGAGAGATTTCTCTTCACTTCTTGTCCCTGGTGACAACCAAAAACCTTTCTATGTTCATTACATGCCTTATATTAGATCCAGTCATGTCATCACTGGGTCTCTGTGCTTCTTTATGCAATGCAGGCAGATCACGGCTGGTGGGAGGATCCAGTAGGGTGTTCTACATACAGTAGCTTTTTAAAAACATCATAGGACCCTATTTCAGTACTCCTCTCAGTGTAGTTCAAATTGCCAATACCAGAAGGCGCTTGTAAAAATTAGACATAGGCCTCATTTCCAGCTGGTAGGTAGCCACCTTCCCCCAGATATGGCTTTATGCTGCCCATAATGTGGTTGCACTGTGATCTTGTAGGGTCTTAGAGAATTCAGCTGTAAAGTCATCAGCTTTTAGGGCTTTACCCGCTTGCCAAGAGCCTTGGCTGGTGATGGTGCTGAGGACATTTTCAAATGTGGGAGGTGTAAACTTTAAGCTTGGACCCAGAGGCTCCAGGTGAGGATTGGGTGGAGGATAAGGCTGGGAACAGGTCTGGGGGTTGTGGAGGATAAGGGTGCCACACAGACTTTGCAGGTGAGAGCTGTGAGGTCATTGCCACATGTTGGATGTTTTGATGGTAAGAGTGGTCATGGAGGTGGGTGGTTTTGGGGTAGGGGTGGCTGCAATCCTAGGTAGGCGAGGATGTTGAAGCCTAGCCTTTTAACCCCATTGTAAAAGTCAGTTTGTTATATACCGGAATATAGTCATAATGGTAGGCGTAAAGGTACAGGCAGTTAACTGCATGTGAAAGGAACAGGTAAGAGTGATGCTCAGGGTAGAGGTGGCCATAGAGGCTTGGAAAATGAGAACGTTGAGGGTAAGAGTAACAACACTTACTTGTTGGGTGAGGGTGTTAAAGGCCGTGTCAGATCTGGGTAAGGGTGGCATATCTATTGAGTGATGCTCAGGGTGGAGGTAACCACAGAGACTTGGAAGATGAGAACCTTGAGGGTAAGAGTGGCTAACACATTTTTGTTGGATGAGGGTGTTGAAGGCCGTGTCAGATGAGAATGGGGTAAGGGGTTGGCAACAGAGACTAGGTAGGTAAAAGTACTGAGGTTGGGGTAGGGGTGACTACAAGCCTAGGTAGGTGAGGATGCTGAAGCGTGAAGCCTTGCCATTTAACCCCATTGCAAAAGTCAGCTAGATATATACCTAAGTATTGTAATAACGGTAGGCCTAAAGGTAAAGGCAGTTAACTTTGTGTGAAAGGAACAGGTATGAGTGTTGCTCGGGGTAGAGGTGGCCACAAAGTCTTGGAAAATGAGAATGTTGAGGGTAAGAGTAGCAACACTTGCTTGTTGGGTGAGGGTGTTATGGGCCGTGTCAGATCTGGGTAAGGGTGGCATACATACTGAGTGATGCTCAGGGTGGAGGTAACCACAGAGACTTGGAAGATGAGAACCTTGAGGGTAAGAGTGGCAACATTTGTGTTGGGGTAAGGGTGGCATACTTATTAAGTGATGCTCAGGGTGGAGGTAACCACGGAGACTTGGAAGATGAGAACGTTGAGGGTAAGAGTGGCCAACATGTTTTTGTTGGGTGAGGGTGTTGAGGGCCGTGTCAGATGAGAATGATGTTGGGGAAAAGAGTATGGATGGTGATGGGGTAAGGGTGGCAACAGAGCCTAGGTAGGTAAAAGTACTGAGGTTGGGGTAGGGGTGACTACAAGCCTAGGTAGGTGAGGATGCTGAAGCGCAAAGCCTTGCCATTTAACCCCATTGCAAAATTCAGCTAGATATACACCTAAGTATTGTAATAATGGTAGGCCTAAAGGTAAAGGCAGTTAACTTTGTGTGAAAGGAACAGGTATGAGTGTTGCTCAGGGTAGAGGTGGCCACAAAGACTTGGAAAATGAGAACGTTGAGGGTAAGAGTAGCAACACTTGCTTGTTGGGTGAGGGTGTTATGGGCTGTGTCAGATCTAGGTAAGGGTGGCATACCTATTGAGTGATGCTCAGGGTGGAGGTAACCACAGAGACTTGGAAGATGAGAAACTTGAGGGTAAGAGTGGCAACATTTCCTTGTTTGGTGAGGGTGTTAAGGACCGAGTCAAACGAGAACGATGAGGGAAAGAGTGTGGATGGTGTTGGGGTAAGGGTGGCATACCTATTGAGTGATGCTCAGGGTGGAGGTAACCACAGAGACTTGGAAGATGAGAACGTTAAGGGTAAGAGTGGCCAACACATTTTTGTTGGATGAGGATGTTGAGGGCCGAGTCAGATGAGAATGATGTTGGGGGAAAGAGTGTGAATGGTGTTGGGGTAAGGGTGGCAACAGAGATTAGGTAGGTAAAAGTACTGAGGTTGGGGTGACTACAAGCCTAGGTAGGTGAGGATGCTGAAGCGTGAAGCCTTGCCATTTAACCCCGTTGCAAAGGTCAGCTAGATATATACCTGAGTATTGTAATAATGGTAGGCCTAAAGGTAAAGGCAGTTAACTTTGTGTGAAAGGAACAGGTATGAGTGTTGCTCAGGGTAGAGGTGACCACAGAGGCTTTGGAAAATGAGAATGTTGAGGGTAAGAGTAGCAACACTTACTTGTTGGGTGAGGGTGTTAAGGGCCATGTCAGATTTGGGCAGGGGTGGCATACCTATTGAGGATGCTCAGGGTGGAGGTAACCACAGAGACTTGGAAGATGAGAATGTTGAGGGTAAGAGTGGCCAACATGTTTTTGTTGGGTGAGGGTGTTGAGGGCCGTGTCAGATGAGAATGATGTTGGGGGAAAAAGTATGGATGGTGATGGGGTAAGGGTGGCAGCAGAGCCTAGGTAGGCAAAAGTGCTGAGGTTGGGGTAGGGGTGACTACAAGCCTATGTCGGTGAGGATGCTGAAGCGCAAAGCCTTGCCATTTAACCCCATTGCAAAAGTCAGCTAGATATATACCTAAGTATTGTAATAATGGTAGGCCTAAAGGTAAAGGCAGTTAACTTTGTGTGAAAGGAACAGGTATGAGTGTTGCTCAGGGTAGAGGTGGCCACAGAGACTTGGAAAATGAGAAAGTTTAGGTTAAGAGTAGCAACACTTGCTTGTTGGGTGAGGGTGTTAAGGGCCGTGTCAGATCTGGGTAAGGGTGGCATACCTATTGAGTGATGCTCAGGGTAGAGGTAACCACAGAGACTTCGAAGATGAGAACGTTGAGGGTAAGAGTGGCCAACACATTTTTGTTGGATGAGGGTGTTGAGGGCCGAGTCAGATGAGAATGATGTTGGGGGAAAGAGTGTGAATGGTGTTGGGGTAAGGGTGGGAACAGAGATTAGGTAGGTAAAAGTACTGAGGTTGGGGTAGGGGTGACTACAAGCCTAGGTAGGTGAGGATGCTGAAGCGTGAAGCCTTGCCATTTAACCCCATTGCAAAAGTCAGCTAGATATATACCTAAGTATTGTAATAATGGTAGGCCTAAAGGTAGAGGCAGTTTGACTGGGTGTGAAAGGAACACGTAAGAGTAGCAACACTTGCTTGTTGGGTGAGGGTGTTAAGGGCTGTCAGATGTGCATTAGGGTGGCATACCTATTGAGTGATGCTCAGGGTGGAGGTAATCACAGAGACTTGGATGATGAGAACTTTGAAGGTAAGAGTAGCAACATTACCTTGCTGGGTGAGGGTGTCAAGGGCTGAGTCAAATGAGAAAGATGTGGGGGAAAGAGTGTGGATAGTGTTGGGGTAAGGGTGGCATACCTATTGAGTGATGCTCAGGGTGGAGGTAACCACAGAGACTTGGAAGATGAGAACGTCGAGGGTAAGAGTGGCAAACACATTCCTGTTAGGTGACGGTGTTGAGAGCTGTATCAGATGAGAGTGATGTTGCGAGAAAGAGTGGTCATAGGTGTGGATGGTTTCAGGTTAAGGGTGGCCACAAAGCCTAGGTAGGTAGTAGTGTTGAGGGCCTTTTCAAGTAATCCTCATAGTAAAAATAAAATCTCCAGCTATAATGCAAGGAGAGATGATGGATATGTGAGTAGAAGGCAAGGCCGTGGGTGTTTTTAAGAAATGTCGGTCCACAACCTTGGGAACTACTGTGTTCACATCACCGCCCCACTACTATCAATGGCATCTTGAGCAATCCACGTCATTGTCGTTTATCTGAAGATGAACTTTGAGCTTCCTCCCTATTGAGTTGCTTAGTAAAAATCAGTCATCTACCTGAATATAGTCATAACAGTAGACCAAAAGGGGTTGATTTACTAAAACTGGAGGGTGCAAATCTGGTGCAGCTCTGCATAGAAACCAATCAGCTTCCAGGTTTTATTGTCAAAGCTTAATTGAACAAGCTGAAGTTGATTGGCTACCTTGCACAGCTGCACCAGATTCTGAGTGCTCCAGGTTTAGTAAATTTCCCCCAGGGGTAGAGGCAGTTGGACTGGGTGTGTTCAGGGTAGAACCTGCCACAGAGCCTTGGAAGATGAGAATGTTGAGGGTAATGCAGGCCATAGACGGGCCATTTATCGGCCGAATTTTCGTCCAAATGAAAAATCGGCCGATATTCACACCGTTAGTGGGGCAATGCCGTCGGCCAATTTTCACGGATCTTCTCATTTCTTTTTATCGGTCATGGTGGAAAATCCAAGAAAAACGGCCATTTTTTGTAAGCACTGGTGGCAGCATCCATGGCAGCAATGACCGATATTTTGTTTATCGGCCGACAATTTGGCAGATAAACGGCCCATCTATGGCCAGCCTAAGAGTGGGAACCCATCCTTGTTAGGTGAGGGTGTTGAGGGCAGGGGCGGACTGACAACACATGGGGCCCCCGGGCAATAGGGGATCATGGGGCCCCTGTGTCCTTGCCCAAACTCAAAAAAGCCTATGAAAAAGGTACCAGGGGCATCTCATGGGGCCCCCTACTGACCCCCCGGGCAATAGGGGATCATGGGGCCCCTGTGTCCTTGCCCAAACTCAAAAAAGCCTATGAAAAAGGTACCAGGGGCATCTCATTGGGCCCCCTACTGACCCCGGGCCCTCGGGCAGTGCCCGAGTTTCCAAATGGTCAGTCCGCCCCTGGTTGAGGGTCATGTCAGATGTGGGTGGAGGTGTGGGGTAAGGGTGGCAAAAGGTTGGGTGTCGGTGGTGAGGAATCTAAGGCCTACCTCATATCCTTGCCAGATGAAAGTGAAGTTGTTTGTAATAGAGGTCATAGGGTGAATTGGAGTAAGGGTGGCCACAGAGCCTAGATAGATAATATTGAGGGCCTTTTCATGTAACCCCCATAGTAAAAATAAAATTCCCAGACATCATACAAGGAGAGGTTTTCTCAAACATTGCCAGTGGAGATGAGGATGTGGGTAGAAAATAAGGCTGGCATGTTTTAAAGGAGGTGTCTTCAACCTCGGAAACTACTGCATTCATATCACCACCCACTATCCTATAATCAATGGCATCCTGAGCAACCCATGTTATGACCTTCTGGAAAAAGGCCTCCATAGCCGAGTTAAGGGCCGTGTCAGATCTGGGTAAGGGTGGCATACCTATTGAGTGATGCTTAGGGTGGAGGTAACCACAGAGACTTGGAAGATGAGAATCTTGAAGGTAAGAGTGGCAACATTCCCTTGTTGGGTGAGGGTGTTAAGGGCTGAGTCAAATGAGAATGATGTGGGTGAAAGAGTGTGGATAGTGTTGGGGTAAGGTTGGCATACCTATTGAGTGATGATCAGGGTGAAGGTAACCACAGAGACTTGGAAGATGAGAACATTGAGGGTAAGAGTAGCCTGCACAGCAGAGTTGGGAACATAAACATTGTAAATCATATAGTCACTAAGAACGAACTTTTGAGTTTGCTCCTTATTACGTCAATATGTATTGATTTAATGACAAGTAGCAAAAATGTATTTATTTATTACAGGTAGTTATATAGCAAGGTCAATGTTGATTGACGCAGCATTTACGTATTAAGATGGCCACCCCTACCCTCTACCATCCAAGGACCTCACAAACAAGAATTTACAGAATTCTCTCTTTCTGTTGTATGTGTTTCTTGTAGTATGGCGAAATCAACTTTTACTTTAGTCAGTTATCAAGTCTAGAGAGATTATGGGCAGTTGTTTGCCCCAGGACAAGAGCCACGATGGTACTATTCCATCAAAACATGGAATGCAAAAACAGGTCCATGTGGGGTGTTTGAGAAGAAATGGCCACCAAAATGGATAACAGGAAACATGAGGAAAAGAGTCCATCGTAATCTGGAAGCAGGGGCGGACTGACCATTTGGAAACCCGGGGACTGCCGGAGGGCCCGGAGTCAGTAGGGGACCCCATGAGATGCCCCTGGTACCTTTTTCATAGGCTTTTTTGAGTTTGAGCAAGGCCACAGGGGCCCCATGATCCCCTATTGCTCTGGGGCCCCATGAGTTGTCAGTCCGCCCCTGTCTTGAAGACTTAAAGGAGGTGGTGGTTGAAGGTAAGGATAGGCGGGTCAGATCCAGGTAGGCAAGGACGGCTAGAAGAGAGTGGTGTTGAGGGTAACGACACCACATAAAGGTGGTTGCTGGCTGGTTGTTTTACCCTCTAAAAAAAAATAAAGTATCTTTCCACATACAATCAACCACCAAAATAAATGAAGACCAGGGGCGGACTGACCATTTGGAAACTCGGGCACTTCCCGAGGGCCCGGGGTCAGTAGGGGGCCCCATGAGATGCCCCTGGTACCTTTTTCATAGGCTTTTTTGAGTTTGGGCAAGGACACAGAGGCCCCATAATCCCCTATTGGCCGGTGCCCCATGAGTTGTCAGTCCGCCCCTGATGAAGACCTACCTACGAATACCACTCCCCGAGACAAAAGCCCATTTTTTTCTTTAAATCCTTTTACTACCACCGCTGTAAGTCTTATGGAGGTGACAGCGGTTTCTGGTGACACCTTTGTGGACAGGGAAGGAGCTAATAGAGCACAACCTGCACGCCATTAACTCCAATGGCATGAGACATCATTAAAGAGTGTTGAATGTTCGCCCCTCACAAAGAAATGATAGGTCTAACAATGGAATGTTGGGTGTATTGTAACACTGAGAGACAGAATACAACAACAAATTCAGCAGAAATGCGTCTAACAAATGATGACTGATCTGCATGTTCATGAGGGAAATAAGGATTTGATCCCCTATCATTCAGCAGGATTTCTGGCTACCAGGTGTCTTTCATACAGGTAACAAGCTGAGATTAGAAGCAGTCTCTTAAAGGGAGTGCTGCTAATCTCATTGTGTTACCTGTATAAAAGACACCTGTCCACAGGAGCAATCAAACCATCAGATTCCATACTCTCCACCATGGCAAAGACCAAAGAGCTGTCCAAGGATGTCAGGGACAAGATTGTAGACCTACACAGGGCTGGACTGGGCTACCAAACTATGGCCAAGCAGCTTGGTGAGAAGGTGACAACAGTTGGTGCAATCATTCACAAATGGAAGAAACACAAAACAAGTGTCAGTCTCCCTAGGTCTGGTGCACCATGCAAGATCTCACCTCGTGGAGTGTCAATGATCATGAGAACAGTGAGGAATCATCCCAGAACTACACGTGAGGATCTTGTCAATGATCTCCAGGCAGCTGGGACCACAGTCACCAAGAAAACAATTGGTAACACACTACGCCGACAAGGACTGAAATCCTGCAGTGCCCGCAAGGTCCCTCTGCTCAAGAAAGCACATGTCCAGGCCCGTCTGAAGTTTGCCACTGAACATCTGAATGATGCAGAGGAGGACTGGTTGGAAGTGTTGTGGTCAGATGGGACCAAAATCGAGCTCTTTGGCATCAACTCAACTCACCATGTTTGGAGGAGGAGGAATGCTGCCTATGACCCCAAGAACACCATCCCAACTGTGAAACGTGGTGGAAACATTCTTCTTTGGGGGGGGTTTATCTGCTAAGGGAACAAGACAACTGCACCCCATCAAAGGGACGATGGACGGGGCAATGTATCATCAAATGTTGGGTGAGAACCTTCTTCCCTCAGCCAGGGCATTGAAAATGGGTCATGAATGGGGGTTCCAGCATGACAATGACCCAAAACACACGGCCAAGGCAACAAAGGAGTGGCTCAAGAAGAAGCACATTAAGGTCCTGGAGTGGCCTAGCCAGTCTCCAGACCTTAATCCGTGAAAATCTGTGGAGGGAGCTGAAAGTTCGAGTTGCCAAACGTCAGCCACCAAACCTTAATGACTTGGAGAGGATCTGCCAAGAGGAGTGGGCCAAAATCCCTCCTGAGATGTGTGCAAACCTGGGGGCCAACTCCAGGAAACGTCTGACCTCTGTGATGGCCAACAAGGGATTTGCCACCAAGTACTAAGTCATGTTTTGTGAAGGGGATCGAATCCTTATTTCCCTCATGAACATGCAGATCAGTCATCATTTGTTAGACGCATTTCTGCTGAATTTGTTGTTGCTATTCTGTCTCTCAGTGTTACAGCAGGGGAGCAAATATGCATTTCCTTCACTGTATATATATATATACTGTACACATCTCTCTATATATATATATATATATTTGTATAAATCTATGACTATCAATATTCCCGTGTGCTGTACTCCTCCTATTGTCCAGATATTCCCGTGTGCTGTACTCCTCCTGATTGTTCAGATATTCCGATTCTGAACAGATGGGACGTCATAATTCTCAGAACAGTCGAGTTAAAAATAAAAGTCTCCTATATCTGATGATTCTTGTCAGTAGCTGTTCCATGTTTCTCTGCAGTCTGCCGGCCATCCCAGTATCTCTGCCGGCCATCCCAGTATCTCTGCCGGCCATCCCAGTATCTCTGCCGGCCCAGCATTGTCTGTGGTTGGGTTGCTCTCGGCCTCCTCTAGAAGATAACCAGAAGGAAGGAACCATTTACATCATGCTGGGCCTATCATCAGCTCACATTCATGCATGACACGAGTAATGTCAGTGTAACACTTCCAGGTATTTATTACCTGTCATAGAGAACACAGTACCCCCCCCTCCCCCCTCCCATGACAATACCTTTACCTGCTTTTCAGACGGTACCATCTTTATTCAGGCATCCTCCAGGTTGGCATCTACTACCTTGGACTGGGAAGCTGGCTCAGAGATCATATACATTTGGTGTCTGCGAAGTTCTTGGCTGTGTTTATAAATGTCTGACACACATCAGCCCCTGCTGCAGCTGGTGACCTTGTTACAATGTTGCAGCCTGCTTCTTTGCTGTCCAGTCGCAGGCCCAAGTCACTCCTTCCAGGCACCAGCGCACTGCTGGCATGAGGGCTCTTGAGAGGAGTACTGAGGCACATCGCTGTGATGTTTTCAGTAGGTTATATACAGCACCCTGCCAAAACCTCCCACCAACCATGATCTACATTGAGAAGCACAGAGACCCAGTGATAACGTCACTGGGTCTAATGCAGGCCATAGACGGGTCAAATATCGGGCGATTTTTCGGCTGAAAAAAAAAAAATCGGCCGATTTTCGCACTGTCAGTGGGTTAATTGGTTGGCCGTTTTTCGGGGTTTTGGCACATTTCTTTTATCGGTCAAGTTGGAAAATTCGCAGCCGATTTTCCCGGAAATGATGGGCAAATCGGTGGATCGTTTTACCGATAAAAAATCTGCGCATGAGCCGTGACCTGCAAGAAGAAGTAAAAGAAGAAGTGAAAGAAGAAGAATAAGAAAAAGAAGTAAAAGAAGAAGAAAAAAAGAAGAAAAAGAGGAAGAATAAGAAGCAGAAAAATTAGAAGAAGAAGAAGAAGAAAAAGAAGAAGAAGAAGCAGAAGAAAAAGAAGGCGAAAAAGAAAGAAGAAGAAGAAAAAGAAGATGAATTCCAGTCCGCTATTATATTTTATCTGAAAAGTATCGCGGTTGCAACAATTTATCCATTTGTATCCGAATAAAAACATCTGTATCCGAAATGGATACAAATAGATACATTGTGGCAACTGCAAGACTTTTCATATAAAATATAATAGCGGAGCTCTCTGCAGGGACAGAAGTAATTAAATGCCGGCTGTAGACGGGATGAAAATCGTCCGTTTTTTTTAACGTTGGTGGTAACGCCGGCCGATCGAATGACCGATTTTTTCGTTTTTTTAATAAAAAAACATCCGGTTTTCGACCCGTCTATGGCCTGCATAAGGCCTCATGCACATGGGACATTTTCGCAGCCACTTTTAGGGGTGTCCGTTGTTTTTTATTATTTTTTACAGCTTCCAGACTCCCTTACATATTATCCCATGTGTCCATACACACATAGACTTTTAGTGGCAGGGGCTTTTAGGAGCTGCGAAAAAACTCCAGGAACAGAGCGTACTGGCAGAAAAAAAAACTCTTGATGTGCGTTCAGGCCAAGCTCGTTTATCGCTTGAGTGTTACTTCATTTCAATTATGATTGTGGCCAATAAAACGAATTACCTCCCGAGCGCTTGACGCCTGTAAGCGCAACCTAAATGCTTGTCAAAGTGTTAGATGCTTTTCCAAGCGTCAGGCGTTTTTTCTGCCGAAACGCTGCGGCCAAGAGGAGGAGCGTATTTAAAACACATTGTGTGCGTGTGTGACATAAATGTACAGATTTGAGTAGATAAGATGTGACCTGTAGAATATATGATCATGTAAATATAGTTCATTCCGTGTCATTAAAGAAATATTCAGTCATAGGTATTCAGACACAGATGGTCACCAATTAACATCTGAAAAGACAGAGCAGCTTCCTCAGGCTGGAAGTGACACCTGGGTGCTAATAAGGTTTTTCCCCTTCTGGGGAAACCAGGAAGGAAACGGCTGGAGACCGGTTGGCTTCATGATAGCGGGAGACCAGAGCTTTGAAGTATATAAGGGGATCAAAGGAGTATGTTTCATCTCTCATAAAAGCTAAAATATTAGTTGCAGAGAGATGAAAATACTTCCTTCTGATTGGGCACTATGTGGGCTGCATTGGCATATAAATCTATGTTTGTGGCCTATGTAGAATGCCAGGAAAATGCAGGAAATGGTTAGGTGGCGCTGGATTGCGACAGTCGAACAGTGATTGGTACTGTCGCGATCGGACTGATGCGCTGGTGTCGGAAATTCAATCCCCGACTTGGTGATTCAAACCGGTCTTGGTCCAATTGACTTTGGGCAGTTCAGCACCCAGAACAGCCTGTGGGTGGGTACAGGAACACCCCCCAGAGTCGATTGGCTAAGGACTAATGTCCAGCCCGCGTCCATATCCCCATAAATTGAGGACCCGGATATCTGGACATTGTGATTCGTATGGAGCTGGTTAGATTGACTAACGGATTGCTGACTCTCCCTGACTTGCTCCAGTCACAGGGTAAATCTTGGTAAAAGTTTTCTCTCTGTTTCTTATTCCCTTTTATTTTATAGTGAATAGTCAATGGTCAATGTGTCTTCTTGTATTTTTTGTAACTTTTTATACTTTGTACATATTTTATGCACTGCCCACTTTCGGGATATTAAATCTTAAAATTAATAAGTGACTTCTGGGTATTTAAGCTCCGGGTCATATCTCCGGAGAGATTAGATTGGATTGTATTTTTGTGCCTTTGTATGCTCGGTCAAGTTCATTGCCAATCTGTATGCAATTGCACTGTGTAGATGCATTTTTTTTGTAAGCGAATTGTTCTTTTACATGTTACAGGGAAAACGTGAGGTCGTCTGGCGCTCCGATGTACAAAAAAGCCATCTTCGCGGAATACAGCGACGCCTCTTTTACGGACCCGAAACCAAGGGCACCCTGGACAGGTAGGAACACTGACACCCTTGACTGTCCTCAGCCTTTGGTGCTTTGACACAGGAGCGGACTGACCATTTGGAAACTCGGGGACTGCCCGAGGGCCCGGGGTCAGTAGGGGGCCCCATGAGATGCCCCTGGTACCTTTTTCATAGGTTTTTTTGAGTTTGGGCAAGGACACAGGGGCCCCATGATCCCCTATTGCCCGGAGGCCCCATGAGTTGTCAAAAAGAAGAGGATCGGGGTTGCTCTGTACAAAACCATTGCTCGAGCAGCCTTTCCTGTCCATTCACGCACAGACCGCGGCTCGGCCCCACCCCCTGCCCTTTCCTCATTGGCTGTGACTGACAGCAGCAGGAGCCAATGGCTCCCACTGCTGGGTGACCCATAACATGTTTGTTTTGGGTTTTTTTTTTTTTTTATTACAACCTTTAGACTCTCTTTAAGGGTCTATATACCCCCCATGGGAAGTATCTCACCTAAACTGAAATTCCTATTGCAGGGAATTCCTAAAATCTGATTTAAGCTGACCTCTGGAAAATTCAGTGGGCTGATCCCACAAGCCGGAAATGACATTTTAGGAGGAGTTCTGCACATCAACAGTGTATAGAACTCCCCCAGGCTGCCATATTGCCTTGAATTTCACAGAAAAAGACAGCAGCCGCAGATTGAAAAGGAAAAGTCATTTGTAATCATTATAAATTACAGCATGGCTTGTGTAGCAATTGTATATGTTCTAGTATTTTTTTTATTTTTTTTTTCTTAATTTTTTCCTCTTTATTTATCTCATTAAAGTGGATTTCACCATTAAGTGCTGTAATATATTTCTATTTCATTGCATATTTAAACTGCGTCTTTTGCATTCAATATATTTTTTATAGGAATCATATTTTTGCTAATTTGTCTTTTCTTTTTTTTTCTTTTTTTTTTTCCTTTTGCACTTTTAGGTCTACTGGGTCCTGTCATTCGATTAGAAACATTTGATTCTGCTATTATCCATTTTAAAAACTTAGCAAGCACCCCGTACAGTCTGCACGGCATCGGTGTTTCATACACAAAGAGATCAGAAGGTCAGATATATGGCCTTATAGGGTAGTTCTGTGCATAATGAGCATTATTAATTTTTTTATAATAGAAATAATTATTATTATTGTTATTAATTTTATTATTATTATATACCTCCCAACATTATATAGGCAAAGGCCACACACCTGCCAGGCCCCCAATTACATGGACTGTCTCGGAAACTTGTTGTGTATCCATCACTGTTCCATTGGATTTCTTTTTTTATATATAAACATCTCGTGGCAATCCAATGTAACTACATTTTGTTATTTTTCACGTCTGCAAATGGTATATTCCAGTTTACCTGCATGTTGGGGCTAGTTGCCCATATGGAAGAGAAATCTATTTCCAATATATTTATTTAAAAAAAAATTATACATGCGACATATATTTACAATACATTGGCCTACGCAAATATATTTTAACATGTATTCCAAAAATGTAAATTAAAATATATTAAAATTAAATTAGAATAAAATATATTTTCCAAAGGCATCTATTTAAATATATTTTTTAAAAGATATTTTCCAGATATTTTTCAACATCTAAAAAAATGTATTTAAACATAGATTAAATATACTTGCAAATGAATTCCAAATTTACATTTAAAAATATATTCAGAAAACATGCTGAAATATATTTCAAATAGTATATTCACAGATATATTGAAATATATTTTTGAAATATATTGAATATGGCCAAAATTGTAGTATTTGAAATATATGTCAATATATTTGGGAACGATATATTAAGAATGTATTTTTAAAATATATTTAAAATATATTTTTCTTCCATGTGGGTGGTTTAGCCCTTGGACAGACCCCTCTATCTTCTTCATTTTTCCAAAGTAAGTTACCATCTTTCTATGTTGGGTTAAACTGCCATGTCTTACTGGAGAGTTAAGCTGTCTGTGGAGGGTGTCTATTCAGCAGGTGACTATACTGACCGGAGGGACTGAGGTCTAAAGTAGGTATGTCAACGCATAAAGTGGTGCTTGAGACAGAATGTGGACCATGGAAAATAAATGAAAAACTGACTGGACTTCATCACTATTTTCCCTACCCAGATGGAAGAAAAATATGTTTGAAATATATTTAAAAAAATAGTCTTCCCAAATATATTGACATATATTTTAAATGCTACAATTTTGGCCATATTCAATATATTTCAAAATATATTCCAATAAATATATATAAAAAGTATGTGAACCCCTTGGGATTCCGTGGAGTTTTGCATGAATTGGGCATAAAATGTGCTCTGAACGTCATCTAAGTCACAAGAATAGAAGAACACAGTCTGCTGAACATAATACTACACAAACATTAGATGTTGCCATGGTTTAATTGCACATAACATGTAAACATTCACAGTGCAGGGAGGAAAAAGTATGTGAACCTTTGGACTTAATAACTGGTTGACCCTCCTTTGGCAGCAATAACCTCAACCAAACGTTTCCTGTAGTTGCAGATCAGACCTGCACAATGATCTGGAGTAATTTTGGACCACTCCTCTTCACAAAACTGTTTCAGTGTAGCAATATTCTTGGGATGTCTGGTGTGAATTGCTCTCTTAAGGTCATGCCACAGCATTTCAATTGGGTTGAGGTCAGGACTCTGACTGGGCCACTCCAGAAGGCGTATTCTGTGCTGTTGCAGCCATTGTTTTGTTGAATTACTTGTATGCTTTGGGTCATTGTCCTGTTGCATCACCCATCCTCTGCGGAGCTTCAGTTGGCGGACAGATGGTCGTACGTTTTCCTGCAAAATGTCTTGATAAACTCTAGAATTCATTTTTCCATCAATGACAACAATCCGTCCAGGCCCTGAGGCAGCAAAGCAGCCCCAAACCATGATGCTCCCTCCGCCATGTTTCACAGTGGGGATGAGGTTTTGATGTTGGTGTGCTGTGCCTTTTTTTCTCCACACATAGTGTTGTGTGTTCTTCCCAAACAACTCAATCTTGGTGTCATCTGTCCACAGTATATTTTGCCAGTAGTGCTGTGGAACATCCAGGTGCTCTTATGCAAACTTCAAACGTGCTGCAATATTCTTTTTGGACAGCAATGGCTTCCTCCGTGGTGTCCTCCCATGTACTCCATTCTTGTTTAATGTTTTCCTTATTGTAGATGTGTCAACAAAAATGTTAGCATGTGCCAGAGATTTCTGTAGGTCTTTAGCTGACACTCTGGGATTCTTCTCTACCTCATGCAGCATTCTGCGCTGTGCTCTTGCAGTCATTTTTACAGGACGACCACGCCTAGGGAGAGTAGCAACAGTGCTAAACTTTCTCCATTTGTAGACAGTCTGTCTTACCGTGGACACATGAACATCAAGGCTTTTGGAGATACTTTTATAACCCTTTCCAGCTTCATGCAAGTCAACAATTCTTGATGGTAGGTCTTCTGAGAGCTCTTTTCTGTGAGGCATGGTTCACATCAGACAGTGCTTCTTGAAACCAGTAAACCCAAAACAGGTGTGTGTTTTTTAAGGGCAGGACAGCTGTCAGCAACACATCCAATATCATCACACTGATTGGAGTCAAGGTTGGCTCACTCCTGGCTCCAATTAGCTCTGGGAGAAGTCATTAAGCTAGGGCCTCACATACTTTTTCCTCCCTGCACTGTGAATGTTTACCTGTTATGTGCAATTAAACCATGGCAACATCTAATGTTTGTGTAGTATTATGTTCAGCAGACTGTGTTCTTCTATTGTTGTGACTTAGGTGACGTTCAGAGCACATTTTATGCCCAATTCATGCAAAACTCCACGTAATCCCAAGGGGTTCACATACTTTTTCTTGCAACTGTATATTGACATATATTTGAAATGCTGCAATTTTTGCCATATTCAATATATTTAAAAAAAATATATATATATATATATGCTCCACGAGCAGGGCCCTCCTATTCCTTCTGTACTAAAATGTATTGTTAATGTATTTGGGAAGAAAATTTTAAAAATATATTTCAAATACATTTTTCTTCCATGTGGGTGTATACTGTATACTACAAAGCTTAATTCAATAGAGAATGCTCTTTACTTAGCAGTCCATTAGCCATCCCTAGGGGGCAGTAAGAGATTAAGCTTTGTAGTTCTGCTCACCACTCCTGGCATGCAACAGGTTCAGTCCCAACCGCTTGGTGGTCATCTGTGCCAGAAGTCTCAGTCCTTAGGATCAGGTCCTCAGCTTTCAACTTTCAGAGCCCTGCTGTGATCCACCTATCAGCTCCAGAGAGGGGAACGACCTGTAACCCAGGATTCCTTACCCACATATCCCTTAAAGGGGATCTCTGACACCCCGGATCCATCTTCACCACACGAGGGCGCTTCATCTTTACTATCTCCAGTTCCAGTCCATATTCTGACCAGAGAGAGGGGGGATCTTCAAGATATTTACACACTGCATATTTCTAATACGCCTCTGGTTAGTGCGCATTTATACCATATGCACTGGGAACGCAGGGAGCACCATCACAGGACTTTATTTTGCTTGCAATTATTGATCATTTATTATTTTTACTGGTACTTTTCATTTGACTATTAGCGCTGCATTTTATATTTTATGCTATCACCAAAATAAAGTTTTATCTGTCTCCAAAAAATGCAAAAAAATTATATGGTTACAGTGTTGCATGACCGCGCAATTGTCATTCAAAGTGTGATAGCACTGAAAGCTGAAGGGGGGAAAGTGTCCGGACTGGAAAGGGGGGAAAATGTCCGGACTGGAAGGGGGTGAAAGCGTCCGGACTGGAAGGGGGGGAAGTGTCCGGACTGGAAGGGGGGTGAAAGTGTCCGGACTGGAAGGGGGGTGAAAGTATCCAAACAGGAAGGGGGGTGAAAGTGTCCGGACTGGAAGGGGGGTGAAAGTGTCCGGACTGGAAGGGGGGGAAAGTGTCCGGACTGGAAGGGGGTGAAAGCGTCCGGACTGGAAGGGGGGAAAGTGTCCGGACTGGAAGGGGGGTGAAAGTGTCCGGACTGGAAGGGGGGTGAAAGTGTCCAAACAGGAAGGGGGGTGAAAGTGTCCGGACTGGAAGGGGGGTGAAAGTGTCCGGACTGGAAGGGGGGGAAAGTGTCCGGACTGGAAGGGGGGTGAAAGTGTCCAAACAGGAAGGGAGGTGAAAGTGTCCGGACTGGAAGGGGGGGAAAGTGTCCGGACTGGAAAGGGGGTGAAAGTGTACAAACAGGAAGGGGGGTGAAAGTGTCCGAACTGGGAGGGGGTGAAAGTGTCCGGACTGGGAGGGGGTGAAAGCGTCCGGACTGGGAGGGGGTGAAAGCGGTCCGAACTGGAAGGGGGGTGAAAGCGGTCCGGACTGGGAGGGGGTGAAAGCGTCCGGACTGGAAGGGGGGTGAAAGCGTCCGGACTGGGAGGGGGTGAAAGTGTCCGGACTGGAAGGGGGTGAAAGCGTCCAGACTGGAAGGGGGGGAAAGCGTCCGGACTGGAAGGGGGGGAAAGCGTCCGGACTGGAAGGGGGGGAAAGTGTCCGGACTGGAAGGGGGGTGAAAGTGTCCGGACTGGAAGGGGGGTGAAAGTGTCCGGACTAGAAGGGGGGGAAAGTGTCCGGACTGGAAGGGGGGGAAAGTGTCCGGACTGGAAGGGGGGGAAAGTGTCCGGACTGGAAGGGGGGGAAAGTGTCTGGACTGGAAGGGGGGTGAAAGTGTCCAAACAGGAAGGGGGGTGAAAGTGTCTGGACTGGAAGGGGGGGAAAGTGTCCGGACTGGAAAGGGGGTGAAAGTGTACAAACAGGAAGGGGGGTGAAAGTGTCCGGACTGGAAGGGGGGTGAAAGCGTCCGGACTGGAAGGGGGGGTGAAAGCATCCGGACTGGAAGGGGGTGAAAGCGTCCGGCGGAAGGGGGTAAAAGTGTCTGGACCGGAAGGGGGGTGAAAGTGTCTGGACTGGAAGGGGGTGAAAGTGTCCGGACTGGAAGGGGAGGAAAGTGTCCGGACTGGAAGGGGATGAAAGTGTCCGGACTGGAAGGGGGATGAAAGTGTCCGGACTGGAAGGGGGGTGGAAGCGTCCGGACTGGAAGGGGGGTGAAAGCGTCCGGACTGGAAGGGGGGTGAAAGCGTCCGGACTGGAAGGGGGGTGAAAGCGTCCGGACTGGAAGGGGGGTGAAAGCGTCCGGACTGGAAGGGGGGTGAAAGTGTCCGGACTGGAAGGGGGTGAAAGTGTCTGGACTGGAAGGGGGTGAAAGTGTCCGGACTGGAAGTGGTTAAAATCCCAAACTAGGCTGAATATTTTCATGAATCTGATAAGTAAATGCTGTTAAATTGTTTTTTTAAATTCTCCATCTTCCGATTTTTGTCTGAATTATTTTTTTCTTTAGGTGCTGGATATGAAGATGGAACCAACAAACTGGAAAAGGTGGATGACGCTATTGCACCAGGACAGGAATACACATATACCTGGAATATCCCAGAAAGCTATGGGCCTGTGGAGTCTGACCCTCCTTGCATCACTTCTACCTATCACTCCCATAGTAATACGTCTTATGACGTGAATTCTGGATTAGTGGGCGTCCTTCTCATCTGTAAACCAGGTAGCACAAAATATGTGAGGCAAAGCAAAGAGAACCTGCTATGCTCTGCTTTGTTTTGGTTCTTTAGCATCTTCAAATAAATGGAGAGATGAAAAGTACCAGAGAGAAGGAAGAGCCACCTTACGGTGTTGTATTTTGAGATTTGTGGTGGTTTTTGGAGGGATGTACATGAGATGGAAATTTTTGGATTTACTGACATCTCTAGAGGTTGATAGAACCCTGATGGGTTTTTACAACCTGGACTGACATCTATGGAGGTTGCTAGAGTCCTTCTGCAACCTGGACTGATATCTATAGAGTTTGATAGAACTCTGATGGGTTTTTGCAAACTGGACAGACATCTAAAAGGTTTCCAGAACTCTGCTGAGTTTTGCAACTTGGACTGGCATCCGTAGATGTTGCCAGAACCCTGTTGGGTTTTTACAACCTGAAATCTATAAAGGTTTCTAGAGTCCCTCTAGGTTTTAGCAACCTGGACTGACATCTATAGACATTGGTAGAGTCCTGTAGAGATTTGGCAACCTGACCTAACACCTATAGAGGTTGCTAGAACCCTGTTCGGTTTTGCAACCTGGATTGACATGTATAGAGGCTGCTACAGTGCTTCTGCTTGCAACCTTGACTGACATCTATACAGATTGCTAGAACTTTGTTGTCTTTTGGCAACCTGGACAGACCTCTAAGAGGTTTACAGAACTCTGCTGGGTTTTGCAACTAGGACTGACATCCGTAGACGTTGCCAGAACCCTGTTGGGTTTTTACAACCTGACATCTATAAAGGTTTCTAGAGTCCCTCTAGGTTTTAACAACCTGGACGGACATCTTTAGAGATTGGTAGAGTCCTGTAGAGATTTGGCAACCTGACCTAACACCTATAGAGGTTGCTAGAACCCTGTTGGGTTTTGTGACCTGGATTGACATGTATAGAAGTTGCTACCTCGACTGACATCTATAGAGATTGCTAGAATTCTGTTGGATTTTGGCAACCTGGACTGACATCAATAGAGGTTGCTAGAACCCTGTTGGGTTTTGCAACCTGGATTGACATGTATAGAGGCTGCTACAGTGCTTCTGCTTGCAACCTTGACTGACATCTATACAGATTGCTAGAACTCTGTTGGCTTTTGGCAACCTGGACAGACATCTAAGAGGTTTCCAGAACTCTGCTGAGTTTTGCAACTTGGACTGGCATCCGTAGATGTTGCCAGAACTCTGTTGGGTTTTTACAACCTGAAATCTATAAAGGTTTCTAGAGTCCCTCTAGGTTTTAGCAACCTGGACGGACATCTATAGAGATTGGTAGAGTCCTGCTGAGATTTGGCAACCTGACCTAACACCTATAGAGGTTGCTAGAACCCTGTTGGTTTTTGCGACCTGGATTGACATGTATAGAGGTTTCTATAGTGCTTCTACTTGCAACCTTGACTGACATCTATACAGATTGCTAGAACTATGTTGTCTTTTTGCAACCTGGACAGACCTCTAAGAGGTTTCCAGAACTCTGTTGGGTTTTGGCAACCTGGATTGACATCTCTAGTGCTTGCTAGAGTCCTGTTGGGTTTTTGCAACCTGGACTGATATACTATATAGAGGGTGCTAGAATTCTGCTGGGTATTTGCAACCTGGACTGATATGTACAGATGTTGCTAGAACCCTGCTGTTGGGTTTTGGCAACCTGGACTGACCTCTGTAGAAGTTGCTAGAACCCTTTTGGGTTTTTATTACCTGGACCGACATCTAATAGGTTTCCAGAGCTTTTCTGGGGAGTTTTAAACCCAAAATGACATCTATAGACCTTGCAAGAGTCCTGTTGGGCTATTGAAACCTGAACTTACATCTATACAGGTTTCTAGAGCTCCTTTGGGTTTTGGCAACCTGGACTGACATCTATAGAGATTTCTAGAACCCTCTTGAGATTTGACAACCTAGACTGACATCTGTAGAGGTTTCTAGAACACTCTTGAGATTTGAAAACCTAGACCACGGGTGTCAAATTGGCGGCCCTCCAGCTGTTGCCAAACTACAAGTCCCATAAGGCATTGCAAGATTGACAGTTACAAGCATGACTCCCAAAGGCATCAGCTGGTGGGTCGGCAGTTTGACATCCCTGACCTAAACTGACATCTGTAGAGGTTTCTAGAACCCTATTGGGTTTTTGCAACCCGGAGAAAAGCTTGAGGGGGATATTTCTGAAGACCTTTGGACACCTTTTTTAGCAGCATACATAAATCCAGAATAGCTGTTACCAGAATTGTAATGTGGGTTGCCTGAGGAAGTCGCCATATGTTTGGCATGAAGCCCAATACCAATGTGTTCCTTGTTTTAGCAACAATAAAACAACCTAGAGGGACATCTGTACTTGACATCTACTTGACTTGAGTTTTGGGGGACTTTTGTCCTTCATTCTGCCCTGTAATGTCTGTAAGATGTATAGAGATGGAATTGGTGGAGGTCGTTTTGTCAGGGGCTGTGTCCCCATCACCCATCAGCCATATTCATGGTCAGGGGCAGGGGCGGACTGACAACTCATGGGGCCACCAGGCAATAGGGGATCATGGGGCCCCTGCATCCTTGCCCAAACTCAAAAAAACCTATGAAAAAGGTACCAGGGGCATCTCATGGGGCCCCCTACTGACCCCGGGCCCTCGAGCAGTGCCCGAGTTTCCAAATGGTCAGTCCGCCCCTGGTCAGGGGTAATGTGTCCCGTCCCTGTCTATACACAGTTGATAAGAATTCAGCATTTTAAAATGTTTATTTCCACATTCATAGGATCCCTTTCAGAAGACGGGTCTCAGTATGGAGTCCAGGAAAAAATCGTTGTCCTGGCAGTGTTTGATGAACGTAAGTTACGTTAAAGTGTCAAAACTCTTTATAAAGTGCACTTTAAAGGCATAAATACTGTACAGGGACATGATAAAAAATAAATTCGTAAATGCATTGAAAACCAATTTATCCGTTCTAGAGGTCAGAATAAAGTAAAAAAAAAAAAATGATCTGTACAAAACTCTTTATAAATTGCACTTTAAAGGCATAAATACTGTACAGGGAGATGATTAAAAATAAATTTGTAAATGCATTGAAAACCAATTAATCCGTTCCGGAGGTCAGAAAAAAGTGAAAAAAAATTGTATCTGTTTAAAGTGAACTTTATAAAGAGTTTTGAACAGATACATTTTTTTTCACTTTTTTCTGATGAATTGGTTTTCAATGCATTTACGAATTTATTTTTTATCATGTCCTTGTACAGTATTTATGCCTTTAACGTGAACTTTATAAAGAGTTTTGAAGGCATAAATACTGTACAAGGACATGATAAAAAATAAATTCGTAAATGCATTGAAAACCAATTAATCCGTTCTGGAGGTCAGAAAAAAGTAAAACAAAAAATGTATCTGTTCAAAACTCTTAATAAAGTGCACTTTAAAGGCATAAATACTGTACAGGGACATGATAAAAAAAAATTGTAAGTGCATTGAAAACCAATTAATCCGTTCCAGAGGTCAGGAAAAAGTGAAAAAAAAATGTATCTGTTTAAAACTCTTTATACAGTTCACTTTAAAGGCATAAATACTGTACAGGGACATGATAAAAAATAAATTCGTAAATGCATTGAAAACCAATTAATCCGTTCTGGAGGTCAGAAAAAAGTGAAAAAAATGTATCTGTTCAAAACTCTTTATAAAGTGCACTTTAAAGGCATAAATACTGTACAGGGACATGATTAAAGATTAATTTGTAAATGCATTGAAAACCAATTAGTCGGTTCTGGAGGTCAGAATAAAGTAAAAAAAAAAATGATCTGTACAAAACTCTTTATAAAGTACACTTTAAAGGCATAAATACTGTACAGGGACATGATAAAAAATAAATTTGTAAATGCATTGGAAACCAATTAATCTGTTCGTATTGTGAAAAAAATTCGTAAACCGAGATGCATTGAAAACCAATTAATACATTCTGGAGGTCAGAAAAGTGAAAAAAAAAATGTATCTGTTTAAAGTGAACTTTATAAAGAGTTTTGAACAGATACATTTTTTTCACTTTTTTCTGATTAATTGGTTTTCAATGCATTTACAAATTTATTTTTTATCATGTCCCTGTACAGTATTTATGCCTTTAAAGTGAACTTTATAAAGAGTTTTGAAGGCATAAATACTGTACAAGGACATGATAAAAAATAAATTCGTAAATACATTGAAAACCAATTAATCCGTTCTGGAGGTCTGAAAAAATTAAAACAAAAACATTATCTGTTCAAAACTCTTTATAAAGTGCACTTTAAATGCATAATACTGTACAGGGACATGATAAAAAATAAATTCATAAATGCATTGAAAACCAATTAATCCGTTCCAGAGGTCATAAAAAAGTGAAAAAAAATGTATCTGTTTAAAGTTAACTTTATAAAGAGTTTTGAGCAGATACATTTTTTTTTTTTTTACTTTTTTCTGACCTCCAGAATGGATTAATTGGTTTTCAATGCATTTACGAATTAATTTTTTTATCATGTCCTTGTACAGTATTTATGCCTTTAAAGTAAACTTTATAAAGAGTTTTGAAGGCATAAATACTGTACAGGGACATGATAAAAAATAAATTCGTAAATGCATTGAAAACCAATTAATCCGTTCTGGAGGTCAGAAAAAAGTTAAAAAAAAAAATGTATCTGTTCAAAACTCTTTATAAAGTTTAAAGGCATAAATACTGTACAGGGACATGATAAAAAATACATTTGTAAATGCATTGAAAACCAATTAATCAGAAAAAAGTGAAAAAAAATGTATCTGTTCAAAACTCTTTATAAAGTGCACTTTAGAGGCATAAATACTGTACAGGGACATGATTAAAAATAAATTTGTAAATGCATTGGAAACCAATTAATCTGTTCGTATTGCGAAAAAAATTCGTAAACCGAGGTGTTATTTTCAATGGATTTTCATTCGTAACCCGAAAACTACGTTAACCGAGGCGTTCGTAAACCGAGGTACGTCTGTAAACCTATACGACTCTGTGAATGAGCCCTGTGAAATAATTTCTGCTGTTGGCCCCCATTTTGATCTCTTATATATTCCATTGAAAGCATTTTGTTGTATCTGTTCTGTAGGTCCAAAAATGTACCTGTTGATCCAGAAATATCGGGAGCTGATACTGTACTCTTTTCAGTTACATTGTTTCCAGCTCTCTCTGGGAGTATAGACCACCCCCATGTTAGGAAGATGAAGAGAAGGGGAAGTGCTCTGTAGTCCTGATCTAGGGTGACACTCATCCCCCATATATATAACAGACAATGTGTGTTGTCAACCTGAGACAGGAATTGTGTTATTGGCAGAATCACTAGGTGAAAAAAAAAAAAAACGAATGCAGCTACCACATCTGAGGACCTGTAGTCTGCAGCGTATTATATTTTTGTTCTTGGGTTTAAAACTTATTGTAAATCTACAAAAAGTTCTACTGAAACTGAATGCATTATAATATATTATTATTATTATACAGGATTTATGGCGCCAACAGTTGGCTCAGCGCTTTGCAATATACCAGGAGACAATACAGCAACAATACAGTTCAATACAAGAGGGATAGGAGGGCCCTGATCCTGGGAGCTTACAATCTAAGAGGGAGGGGCTAGTGGTACAAAAGGTAATAACTGTGGGGGATGGACTGGTTGGAAGAGTAGAAGATTCCATTATTAGCTGAGGGCAGGATAGGCTTCCCTGAAGAGAGAGGTTTTCAGAGATTGCCTAAAAGTGAGCAGAGTAGGTGATAGTCTGATAGATTGGGGTAGGGAGTTCCAGAGGATGGGGGAAGCTCTGGAAAAGTCCTGGAGACGAGCATGGGAGGAGGAGACAAGGGACCTCGAGAGCAGGAGGTCTTGCGAGGAGCGTGGGTGTATCAATAATTCAGTGTTTCTTCCCATACAGGTTTAAGCCACTATAACAACGGCATAGAAGATCCCCCCCTGCATACAATCAATGGATTTATAAATGGTTCAATTCCAGGTAAAATAAATAAATACACCTGAACACGTTTATTACACAAGAATATACAGTATATATGTCTTCTAAAATCTAAATCCAAGGCAACAGGGAAATAATTATATGAAAGCTGAGCTATCTGCCAATGGGTTTGAATTTCTGTCCATCCAGTCCTGAGGCTTAAACATCTCCGTCAGTTAGCACAGCCAGCCTAGAGATCTGACTTTTCCCTCCTACCATTATGTAACACAGCTAGGTCATCTCTCCACCTTCAGCCTGTGATTGGACCAGGAAAGAGCAGAAACAGACTTCTGAGGCCATCTTTCTGCCTACAGGCTGTGATTGGACAGGGAAAGAGCAGAGACAGACTTACGAGGTCATCTCCCTGCCTTCAGCCTGTGATTGGACAGAAAAAGAGCAGAGACAGACTTATGAGGTCATCTCCCCGCCTTCAGCCTGTGATTGGACAGAAAAAGAGCAGAGACAGATTTATGAGGTCATCTTGACACTTACAGCCTGTGATTGGGCAGAGAAGGAGCAGAGACAGACATATGACATCATCTCCCCACCTTCAGCCTGTGTTTGGACAGCAAAAGAGCAGAGACAGACTTATGAGGTCATCTTGACACTTAGAGCCTGTGATTGGACAGGGAAAGAGCAGAGAAAGACTTAAGAGGTCATCTCCCCGCCTTCAGTCTGTGATTGGACAGAGAAGGAGCAGAGACAGACTTATGAGGTCATCTCCCCGCCTTCAGACTGTGATTGGACAGAGAAGGAGCAGAGACAGACTTATGAGGTCATCTCCCCGCCTTCAGACTGTGATTGGACAGAGAAGGAGCAGAGACAGACTTATGAGGTCATCTCCCCGCCTTCAGTCTGTGATTGGACAGAGAAGGAGCAGAGACAGACTTATGAGGTCATCTCCCCGCCTTCAGCCTGTGATTGGACAGAGAAGGAGCAGAGACAGACTTATGAGGTCATCTCCCCGCCTTCAGCCTGTGATTGGACAGAGAAGGAGCAGAGACAGACTTATGAAGTCATCTCCCCGCCTTCAGTCTGTGATTGGACAGAAAAAGAGCAGAGACAGACTTATGGGGTCATCTCTCTGAGTGTTGCAGCACAGGGGGTTACAAGAGGGTAACATACTTTGTTGATTTTACTGTACTAACATTTTGATTTCTGTGCCCCCAGAGCAGGCCCTGTGTGTGAAGAGGCCGGCTTATTTTCATGTCATTGGATTTGGGACACACGTTGAGGTTCACCGATTTTCTCTGGAAGGGCACAGCTTTGTGATAGGAGAGCATCGGGTCCCCATACTTCCCGTCACAGCATTCAGCTTTTTTACAGCCGTGGTGAACCCAACGGAGAAAGGGGTCTACAAACTTTCCTGCCAAACCCGGACACACCCAGAAGGTATACATTTTATATACTTGTACTTATATATTGTGATAGATAGCCCCTTGAAGCTTCTCGGCAGGACGTCACCTCTGTCAGCTGCTCATTGAAAGATGGACGGATGGATGGATGGATGGACGGGGAGACGGACGGATAGATAGACAGACGGAGAGACAGACAGACGGGGAGACAGACAGACGGGGAGACAGACAGACGGGGAGACAGACAGACAGACAGACGGGGAGACAGACAGACAGACAGATGGGGAGACGGACAGACAGACGGGGAGACAGACAGACAGACAGACGGGGAGACAGACAGACAGACAGATGGGGAGACGGACAGACAGACGAGGAGACAGACAGACAGACTGTGAGACAGACAGACGGTGAGACAGACAGACGGGGAAACAGACAGACAGACGGGGAAACAGACAGACGGTGAGACAGACAGACAGACGGGGAGACAGACAGATGGGGAGACAGACAGACAGACAGACAGACAGACGGGGAGACAGACAGACGGGGAGACAGACAGACAGACGGGGAGACAGACAGACAGACGGGGAGACAGACAGACAGACAGACAGACGGGGAGACAGACAGACAGACAGACAGACGGGGAGACAGACAGATGGGGAGACGGACAGACAGATGAGGAGAGAGACAGACAGACGGTGAGACAGACAGACAGACAGACGGGGAGACAGACAGACAGATGGGGAGACAGACAGACAGACGGGGAGACAGACGGGGAGACAGACAGACTGGGAGACAGACAGACAGACGGGGAAACAGACAGACAGACAGATGGGGAGACGGACAGACAGACGAGGAGACAGACAGACAGACTGTGAGACAGACAGACGGTGAGACAGACAGACGGGGAAACAGACAGACAGACGGGGAAACAGACAGACGGGGAAACAGACAGACGGTGAGACAGACAGACGGTGAGACAGACAGACGGTGAGACAGACAGACGGTGAGACAGACAGACGGTGAGACAGACAGACAGACAGACGGGGAGACAGACAGACAGGGAGACAGACAGACGGGGAGATAGACAGACGGTGAGACAGACAGACGGTGAGACAGACAGAAGGTGAGACAGACAGAAGGTGAGACAGACAGACGGGGAGACAGACAGACTGGGGAGACAGACAGACTGGGAGACAGACAGACGGGGAAACAGACAGACGGGGAAACAGACAGACGGTGAGACAGACGGACGGGGAGACAGACAGACGGGGAGACAGACAGACGGGGAGACAGACAGACGGGGAGACAGACAGACGGGGAGACAGACAGACGGGGAGACAGACAGACGGTGAGACAGACGGGGAGACAGACAGACAGACGGGGAGACAGACAGACGGGGAGACAGACGGACGGGGAGACAGACGGACGGGGAGACAGACGGACGGGGAGACAGACGGACGGGGAGACAGACGGACGGGGAGACAGACAGACGGGGAGACAGACAGACGGGGAGACAGACAGACGGGGAGACAGACAGACGGGGAGACAGACAGACGGGGAGACAGACAGACGGGGAGACAGACAGACAGACGGGGAGACAGACAGACGGGGAGACAGACATACAGGGAGACAGACAGAGGAACGGGGAGACAGACGAATAGGGAGACAGACAGACGGGGAGACAGACAGACAGACAGACGGACGGGGAGACAGACAGACGGGGAGACAGACAGACGTACGGGGAGACAGACAGACGGACGGGGAGACAGACAGACGGACGGGGAGACAGACAGACAGACGGGGAGACAGACAGACGGGGAGACAGACAGACGGGGAGACAGACAGACAGAGGAACGGGGAGACAGATGAATAGGGAGACAGACAGACGGGGAGACAGACAGACGGGGAGACAGACAGACAGACAGACGGACGGGGAGACAGACAGACGGGGAGACAGACAGACGGACGGGGAGACAGACGGACGGGGAGACAGACAGACGGGGAGACAGACAGACGGACGGGGAGACAGACAGATGATAGAGACAGATGGATGGATAGGGAGATGATAGAGATGGATGGATTGGAAGCGGAAATTATTTTCGAGATCCTGGAAACAATTTGGAATCCCGATTTTGTGAGAGAACACTCCTACTCTGATGGAACAACTTCTCATGAGATTTCACAGTGTGTTGGTGGATCTCTGATAGGTGAAATATTGTCTTGGTATTCAGTTCTTACAGGCAGCTCTCTGTCAGGCGGGTGATCTCTGGGGTCCCTGGAGTCTAATGTGTATAAGATGATCTCGTCTCTAGCATCGTGTACTATTATAATCATTATCGGTGATTGTCCTCATCAGGCAGGATGACCTCTGTGGTCAGGGTAGAAGAATGCATAAGGGAGCCAGAAACCAGATCCCATGTACCTGACGATGAGGATGACTATGAGGATGAGGATGACTATTATGAATCTACAGTGTTGGATATGGCGGATGATCCTGGACAGGTGGACCCGCGATCTCATAGTAAACGCAATCCTGTGACCTGGACACACTATATTGCGGCAATAGAGATGGACTGGGACTATCAACCAACAAAAAATGACAAAAGGTAAGAAAAAGATGAAATTACCCTCCGAGGGGGCGGAGACAAGGGTCTAATGCCCCGCCTAGGGAAGGTCGGGGGGGGGGCCCTTACCTGCTGCCTGCTCAGACCTCATGGTAGGGATGCATTTCTTGCAAAATATGTTTTGGTTCCACAATGAAAGATTGGTGTTCTTCAAGGACATGTTCATTAAGATACAGATTTCTCGGAATTTGGTTGCATGAGCCATGGTGGTCTTTATATTGACCTGCTGCCCGCTCAGACCCTCAATCACAGCTCCTCACAGGGGGGTCTTCCAGCACTGCAAAGGAAGTCATCCTGGAAGACCTCCCTCTGCGAAGAGCTGTGATTGAGGGTCTGAGCGGGCAGCAGGTCAATATATAAAGGCCACAATGGATCACTGACTGCAAGTCCTGCTGTGATTGAGGTCCGAATGGTAAAATATCATCTAAAAATGGCGCTATAAAAATAGACCAACAATTTTGAGAAAAAAAAATATATTTTTGACTTTTTGCTAATAAACATGTCCAGTAAAAAATATTTGAAAAAATCTAATTTCTTCATAAATTTAGGCCAAAATTTATTCTGCTCCATGTCTTTGCTAAAAAAAAAATCCCAATTTGTGTAAATTAATTGGTTTACGTGAAAGATATAGCGTCTACAAATGGCACTATAAAAAAAGACCAACAATTTTGAAAAAAAAAAAAAATATTTTTGACTTTTTGCTATAAAACATGTCCAGTAAAAATTAAAAAAAAAATCAAATTTCTTCATAAATTTAGGCCAACATGTATTCTGCTCAATGTCTTTGCTAGGAAAAAAAAAAAAAATCCCAGTTCGTGACAATTTTGAGAAAAAAAAACACTATTTTTGACTTTTGGCTCTTAAACATGTCCAGTAAAAATGCTGCATCCGAATGAAAATTGCAGTTTTTTTATTTTTTGCGCTATAAAAAAAGGCCGACAATTTTGAGAAAAAAACTGTATTTTTGACTTTTTGCTAATAAACATGTCCAGTAAAAAATATTTTAAAAAATCTAATTTCCTCATAAATTTAGGCCAAAATGTATTCTGCAACATGTCTTTGCTAAAAAAAAAAAAAAATCCCAATACGTGTAAATGAATTGGTTTATGTGAAAGATATAGAGTCTACAAATGGCGCTATAAAAAAAGACCAACAATTTTGAGAAAAAAAACACTATTTTTGAATTTTTGCTATTAAATATGTCCAGTAAAAATTACAAAAAAAATCAAATTTCTTCATAAATTTAGGCCAAAATGTATTCTGCTCCATGTCTTTGCTAAAAAAAAAATCCCAATTTGTGTAAATTAATTGGTTTACGTGAAAGATATAACATCTACAAATGGTGCTATAAAGAAAAAAAAAAAATGACAGTTTTGAGAAAAAAAAACACTATTTTTGACTTTTGGCTATTAAACATGTCCAGCAAAAATGCTGCATCTGAATGAAATTTTTTTTTGCCCACGAATTGAGCTTTCTTTCGGTGGTATTTGATTGCCTGTGCAGTTTTTTTATTTTTTGCGCTATAAAAAAAGACCGACAATTTTGAGAAGAAAAAACGCTATATTTGACTTTTTGCTATTAAACATGTCCAGTAAAAATTAAAAAAAATCTAATTTCTTCATAAATTTAGGCCAAAATGTATTCTACTCCATGTTTTTGCTAAAAAAAAAAATCCCAATACGTGTAAATTAATTGGTTTACGTGAAAGATATAGCGTCTATAAATGGCGCTATAAAAAAAGACAATTTTGAGAAAAAAAACACTATTTTTGACTTTTTGCTATTAAACATGGCCAGTAAATTTTTTTTAAAAAAATCTAATTTCTTCATAAATTTAGGCCAAAATGTATTTTGCTCCATGTCTTTGCTAAAAAAAAAATAATCCCAGTTCGTGACAATTTTGAGAAAAAAAAACACTATTTTTTACTTTTTGCTATGAAACATGTCCAGTAAAAATTTTTTTAAAAATCAAATTTCTTCATAAATTTAGGCCAAAATGTAATTTGCTCCATGTCTGCTAAAAAAAAAAATAATCCCAGTCCGTGACAATTTTGAGAAAAAAAACACTATTTTTTACTTTTTGCTATGAAACATGTCCAGTAAAAATGCTGCACCTGAATGAAATTTCCGTCCTTTTCTTCCCCATGAATTGAGCTTTCTTTCAGTGATATTCGATCGCCTATGCAGTTTTTTGTATTTTTTGCGCTATAAAAAAAATGAAAATTGTGAGAAAAAAACCTGTCCACTAAAAACTTTAAAAAAATCACATTTCTTCATAAATTTAGGCCAAAATGAATTCTGCGACATGTCTTTGCTAAAAAAAAAATAAAAAATCCCAATACGTGTAAATTAATTGGTTTCCGTAAAAGATATAGAGTCTACAAATGGCGCTATAAAAAAAAAGACAATTTTGAGAAAAAAAAGACTATTTTTGGCTTTTTGCTATTAAACATGGCCAGTAAAAAAAAAAAAAAAAAATCAAATGTCATCATAAATTTATTCTGTGACATACCTTTGCTAAAAAAATAAATAAATCCCAATACGTGTAAATTAATTGGTTTACGTGAAAGATATAGTGTTTACAAATGGCGGTATAGATAATGGGATTTTTTTTCATACTAGTAATGGCGGCGATCAGCGACTTATAGCGGGACTGTGGAGGACATTCTGACACTGATGGGGGAACTGACTTGGTGTCACTGACATCCCCAGTGACACCAATACAGTGATCATTGCTAATAAAAAGCACCGACACTGTACTGATGGCACTGGGCAGGAAGGGGTTAAACGGATGTGAGGTTATCGCTCAACGAGTTTCGCAGCATTGGAGCTTCATCATGACAGCAGATGACCTGAGTGGCTGTATAGGAGAGAGGCATGAAAATTTTTCAAAAAAAGCAAGATTTCCTGAGGGTGTAGAAGCACGGGACGTTTCAGGAAGAGCGGGAATGGCGCCCAGCCCTGTTTGAAGAAGGATCTGGAATCTAAAAGCACCCTTGGGAGATCATACGCCGTTTGACCCACCTATGAAAAGGGGTCCCTCTGGTGAGCGCGCACTTTTTTTGTGGGCACAAGTGGTGGAGAGTTTGGGAGATTGGTCTGATCCTACATCCGGTGAAGGACTCCCATCATTGTGTGGTGTTGGGTTATACCCTCTGGTGGACTTTTATTTTCCGTTAATAATTTTGTACAAATTTGCGTACATGAATTTTTTATGTACTATTAGGAATGTAGCAAGCGCCTAAAATCTTAGATTGTTCCCATATGGAAGATAAATATATTTATGATACGCGCAACATATATTTACAATATATTGGCCTACATGAATATATTTTAACATGCATTATAAAAATTAAAATATATTTTCCAAAAGCATACATTTAAAAAATATATTTTTCAAAATATATTTTGCAGGTATTTTTGAACATCTAAATGTATTTTTTTCTTCTTTTACATGCGACATATATTTACAATATATTGGCCTACATGAATATATTTTAACATGCATTATAAAAATGTAAATTAAAATATATAAAAAAAAATATGCATTACGGTCACTAGGTGGCACTAACGATGTAGGAACCACATATATCAGAGAAAATACAGCAATTTTTGTCCTGATTATGAGGATGTTTTTCTTTTTCTCATCCTTTATTTTAATACAGCTTGTTCTTTCAATTCTTTACTGATTTTTTTTTTTTTTTTTTTACTTCGGATGCAGGAACCGTTTCACTAAAGTTCTGTACAGAGAATTTACCAACTCCAAATTCACTCACCAAAAACCTTCAGAAATTCCTGGGACAGGAATTCTAGGCCCTGTTCTTAGAGGGGAAGTTGGAGACACAATTCAGGTAAAATAAAAAAAATTATAGCAATGTTTATAATAATAATAATATTTTATTTTTCTTCTTCTTCTTCTTCTTCTTCTTCTTCTTCTTATTATTATTATTAATAATATTATTATTTTTATTAATAATAGTAATACTTTTTAACATTATTATTACTAATACTACTACTAATAATAATAATAAAATTATAGCAATAATAATAACTACTATTATTATATTTTAATTATACAGTACATTTAGTATTATTCATAATATATTATAATAATATGCATGTAATAATAATTTTTTAACTTATTATTATTACTAATACTATTACTAATAATAATAATAAAATTAATAATAGCAATAATAACTTCTATTTTAAGTATATATTTAGTAATATTAATATATTATAATAATATGCATGTAATAATAATAATTTTTTGAAATTTAATATTATTACTAATACTACTACTAATAATAAAATTAATAATAGCAATAATAATAACTACTATTATTAATAATAGTAATACTTTTTTTAAATTATTATTACTAATACTACTACTACTAATAATAATAATAATAAAATTATAGCAATAATAATAACTACTATTATTATTTTTTAATTATATATTTAGTATTATTCATAATATATTATTAATAATATATTATAATAATATGCATGTAATAATAATAATAATAATTTTTTAAAATTTAATATTATTACTAATACTACTACTACCAATATTAATAAAATTAATAATAGCAATAATAATAACTACTTTTATTATATTTTAATTACATATTTAGTATTATTCATAATATATTATTAATAATAATATATTATAATATGCATGTAATAATAACTTTTTAACTTATTATTATTACTAATACTATTACTACTACTAATAATAATAATAATAAAATTAATAATAGCAATAATAACTTCTATTTTAAGTATATGTTTAGTATTATTAATATATTATTATATTATGCATGTAATAATAATAATACTTTTTTTAAATTTAATATTATTAGTACTACTACTAATATTAATAACATTAATAATAGCAATAATAATAACTACTATTATTATATTTTAATTATAGATTTAGTATTATTAATATATTATTATTAATAATATATTATAATAATATGCATGTAATAATTAATATGCTGCATGTAATAATAATAATAATAATAATAATTATTAATATTACATGCAGCACTACCTTAAAGCTGAACCCTGGGCAGATATAATAGGCACAAATTATTGCAATTCTGTATTCATTATTATTAAATGTATTGTAAATAATTGAAAACATTTTTTTTAATGCAAGCAGTGTTGCTGATCGCTGGCATTACTAGTAAAAATTAAAAAAAACTTCCAGTTTCTAAACTGCCATTTGTAAACGCTATAACTTTCACGTAAACCTATTAATTTACTCGTATCGGGATTTTTTTTTTTTTAGCAAAGACATGTCGCAGAATACATTTTGGCCTAAATTTATGATGAAATTAGATTTGTAACATTTTTTTACTGGACGTGTTTTACAGCAAAAAGTCAAAAATATTGTTTTTTGGCTCAAAATTGTCAGTCTTTTTTTTAGTGCAAAAAATAAAAAGCGCACAGGCGATCAAATACCACCGAAAGAAAGCTTTTTTTGTGGGAAAAATAAGGATGTAAATTACTGGTAAAAAATAAAATAAAATCCCAGTATCTATACCGCCATTTGTAGACGCAATAACTTTCAATTATACCAATTAATTTACACGTATTGGGATTTTTTTTTTTTTTTTAGCAAAGACGTGTCACAGAATATATTTTGGCCTAAATTTATGACGAAAGTAGATTTTTTAAAAAATTTTTCCTGGACGTGTTTTACAGCAAAAAGTTAAAATGTTGTTGTTTTTTTTTTTTGCTCAAAATTGTCAGTCTTTTTTTTTTTTTAGCGCAAAAAATCAAAAACGCACAGACGATTAAATACCAATGAAAGAAAGCTCTATTTGTGGGGAAAAAAGGCTATAAATTACTGGTAAAAAAAAAAAAAATCCCAGTATATATACCGCCATTTGTAGACGCAATAATTTCACGTAAACCAATTAATTTATGCATATCGGGGTTTTTTTTTTCCAGCAAAGACGTGTCGCAGAATACATTTTGGCCTAAATATATGATGACATTTGACTTTTTACATTTTTTCTTTTTCTGGACATGTTTTATAGCAAAAAGTCAAAAATATTGTTTTTTTTCTCAAAATTATTGATCTTTTCATTTTCTATAGCGCAAAAAAAAAAAACCGCACAGGCAATCAAATACCACTAAAAGAAAGCTCAATTTGTGGGGGGAAAAAGGACATAAATTACTAGTAAAAAAAAGATCCCAGTATCTATACCGCCATTTGTAGATGCTATAACTTTCATGTAAACCAATTAATTTATGTGTATCGGGATTTTTTTTTTATCAAAGACATGTCTCAGAATACATTTTGGACTAAATTTATGATGAAATTAGATTTTTTTAATTTTTTTACTGGACATTTTTAATAGCAAAAAAGTAAAAAATAGTTTTTTTCTCAAAATTGTTGATCTTTTTTTTTTCTTTATAGTGCTAAAAATAAAAACCGCACAGGCGATAAATACCACCAAAAGAAAGCTTTATTTGTGGGAAAAAAAGGATGTAAATTACTAGTAAAAAAAAAAAAAATGCTAGTATCTATACCGCCATTTGTAGACACTATAACTTTCACATAAATCAATTAATTTATGTGTATCAGGATTTTTTTTTTTTTAGCAAAGACATGTCACAGAATACATTTTGTCCTAAATTTATGACGAAATTAGATTTTTAAAAATTTTTTTACTGGACATGTTTCACAGCAAAAAGTCAAAAATATGTTTTTTTTTGCTCAAAATTGTCAGTCTTTTTTTTTTAGAGCAAAAAATAAAAAACGCACAGGCGATTAAATACCATCAAAAGAAAGCTCTATTTGTGGGAAAAAAGGATGTAAATTACTAGTAAAAAAAAAAAAATCTCAGTATCTATACCGCCATTTGTAGACGCAATAACTTTCAATTAAACGAATTAATTTACACATATTGGGATTTTTTTTTTTTTTTTAGCAAAGACGTTACACAGAATATATTTTGGCCTAAATTTATGACGAAAGTAGATTTTTTTAAATTTTTTTACTGGACGTGTTTTACAGCAAAAAGTAAAAATGTTGTTTTTTTTTTTTAGCGCAAAAAATCAAAAACGCACAGACGATTAAATACCAATGAAAGAAAGCTCTATTTGTGGGAAAAAAAGGCTATAAATTACTGGTAAAAAAAAAAAAAAATCCCAGTATATATACCGCCATTTGTAGACGCAATAATTTCACGTAAACCAATTAATTTATGCATATCGGGGGGTTTTTTTTCCAGCAAAGACGTGTCGCAGAATACATTTTGGCCTAAATATATGATGACATTTGACTTTTTAAATTTTTTCTTTTTCTGGACATGTTTTATAGCAAAAAGTCAAAAATATTGTTTTTTTTCTCAAAATTATTGATCTTTTCATTTTCTATAGCGCAAAAAATAAAAACCGCACAGGCGATCAAATACCACCAAAAGAAAGCTCTATTTGTGGGAAAAAAAGGACATAAATTACTAGTAAAAAAAAGATCCCAGTATCTATACCGCCATTTGTAGATGCTATAACTTTCATGTAAACCAATTAATTTATGTGTATCAGGATTTTTTTTTTATCAAAGACATGTCTCAGAATACATTTTGGACTAAATTTATGATGAAATTAGATTTTTTTAATTTTTTTACTGGACATTTTTAATAGCAAAAAAGTAAAAAATAGTTTTTTTCTCAAAATTGTTGATCTTTTTTTTTTCTTTATAGTGCTAAAAATAAAAACCGCACAGGCGATAAATACCACCAAAAGAAAGCTTTATTTGTGGGAAAAAAAGGATGTAAATTACTAGTAAAAAAAAAAAAATGCTAGTATCTATACCGCCATTTGTAGACACTATAACTTTCACATAAATCAATTAATTTATGTGTATCAGGATTTTTTTTTTTTAGCAAAGACATGTCACAGAATACATTTTGTCCTAAATTTATGCCGAAATTAGATTTTTTAAAATTTTTTTACTGGACGTGTTTCACAGCAAAAAGTCAAAAATATGGTTTTTTTTTTGCTCAAAATTGTCAGTCTTTTTTTTTTTAGAGCAAAAAATAAAAAACGCACAGGCGATTAAATACCATCAAAAGAAAGCTCTATTTGTGGGAAAAAAGGACGTAAATTACTAGTAAAAAAAAAAAAATCTCAGTATCTATACCGCCATTTGTAGACGCAATAACTTTCAATTAAACGAATTAATTTACACGTATTGGGATTTTTTTTTTTTTTTTAGCAAAGACGTGTCACAGAATATATTTTGGCCTAAATTTATGACGAAAGTAGATTTTTTTAAATTTTTTTACTGGACGTGTTTTACAGCAAAAAGTAAAAATGTTGTTTTTTTTTTTTTGCTCAAAATTGTCAGTCTTTTTTTTTTTTTAGCGCAAAAAATCAAAAACGCACAGACGATTAAATACCAATGAAAGAAAGCTCTATTTGTGGGAAAAAAAGGCTGTAAATTACTGGTAAAAAAAAAAAAAATCCCAGTATATATACCGCCATTTGTAGATGCAATAATTTCACGTAAACCAATTAATTTATGCATATTGGGGTTTTTTTTTTTCAGCAAAGACGTGTCGCAGAATACATTTTGGCCTAAATATATGATGACATTTGACTTTTTAAATTTTTTCTTTTTCAGGACATGTTTTATAGCAAAAAGTCAAAAATATTGTTTTTTTTCTCAAAATTATTGATCTTTTCATTTTCTATAGCGCAAAAAATAAAAACCGCACAGGCGATCAAATACCACCAAAAGAAAGCTCAATTTGTGGGGGAAAAAATAAAGGGACGTAAATTTCATTTGGGTGCAGCGTTGATTGATCGATTAGTAAAATTGGTAGATTAGTAAAATAAAAAAAAAATAATAATAAAATGTTGCCGTCTTGTGTTTGTTAGATTGTATTCAAGAATCTGGCTGGTCACCCATATAACTTGTATCCTCAAGGGCTGAGCAGTGTGAGCTCCACCCATCCCTCCTTTTCAGGTACGGTCACATGGTATAGCAGATCATTGACTGGAGAATGGCATGTCTGTTATGGCGTCTGGGCAGCTCTGACTAAAGTTTGGTAATGCCCTTGTGATAGGTGTAGGCCATTTAAGTACCTCCTGAAGCCTGGTTGCAATACTCCCTGGACGTTGCTAAGGCCGTTGCTAAGTGAGGTCTAGTTTTTCACGCTCCCCTCCAACATCAGGGGACCGAGTTTTTTTTTCTCCAAATCAAACCCCCTCACGCGCTCTTTCTCTTCTCTGATGCAGTAACTCTGAGCTCAGCGTTTGAGAGCTCTCTCCTGAGATGGTGGAGGTGAGCGGTAAGGGCTAGGTCTCACTTAGCAACATCCTAGCAACGTCCTTGCTTCTGCTGCCCATGCTTGGCATAGAGTGGGCACAGCCCATGCGTGTCCAACAGGGCCAGGACAAGGGGTGGGCAGGAGGGGAAACTGCTGTGGGAACTGTGATATCATGTGGGGTGGGATTTGGGGGGCGGCAAGGGGTAGAAACTGTTCTATGAGGGATCATTTTGGGGGGGTGCTAGGGGTGGTGATTTGAGGGGATATATGCTGAGAGGAGAAATTTGGGGGGTGGCAAGGGATAACAATTGTTCTATGAGGGATCATTTTGGGGTGCTAGGAGTGGTGATTTGGGGGGATATGTTTTGTGAGGGGAAATTTGGGGGCAGCGAGGGGTAACAATTGTTCTATGAGGAATCATTTTGGGGGGTGCTAGGGGTGGTGATTTGGGGGGATATGTGCTGGGAGGGGAAATTTTGGGGGTGGTAAGGGGTAACAATTGTTCTATGAGGGATCATTTTGGGGGGTGCTAGGGGTTGTGATTTGGGGGGGGATTTGTGTTGTGAGGGGAAATTTGGGGGTGGTAAGGGTAACAATTGTTCTATGAGGGATAATTTTGGGGGGTCATGTGGTGTTGATTTGGGGGATATGTGCTGAGAGGGGAAATTTGGGGGGTGGTAAGGGGTAGCAATTGTTCTATAAGGAATCATTTTGTGGGGTGCTAGGAGTGGTTATTTGGGGGATATGTGTTGTGAGGGTAAATTTGGGGGGCGGCAAGGGGTAACAATTTTTCTTTGAGGGATCATTTTGGGGGGTCATACCCACATGGAAGAAAAATATATTTGAAATGCTACAATTTTGGCCATATTCTATCAATATATATATTTATACTGCATGTTGAAATGTGTTTTTATTACAAAATATATGACATTTTTTTTTTAAATAGATCTTTAAAAATACAAATCTACGTTTTTGGAATGTATTTACAAATATAAGTTAAAATGACTTTTTTATATTTTAAAAATATATATTTTTTAAATATATTCTTCAGATTTTTTTTAACATATAAAAACGTCATTTTAACTTACCGTATTTGCCGGCGTATAAGACGACCCCCTACTTTTCCTGCTAAAATGTAGTGTTTGGGCTATACTCGCCGTATAAGACTACCCCTCTTCCAATGCACACCAGTGGGAGCAATAGTGCCCCAGCATCGGTGTCAGTGGGAGGAATAGTGCCCATTCATTGGTGTCAGTGGGAGGAATAGTGCCCCATCATTGGTATTAGTGGCAGGAATAGTGCCCCATCATTGGTATCAGTGGGAGGAATAGTGCCCCATCATTGGTATCAGTGGGAGGAATAGTGCCCCATCATTAGTATCAGTGGGAGGAATAGTGCCCCATCATTGGTGTCAGTGGGAGGAATAGTGCCCCATCATTGGTATCAGTGGGAGGAATAGTGCCCCATCATTAGTATCAGTGGGAGGAATAGTGCCCCATCATTGGAGTCAGTGGGAGGAATAGTGCCCCATCATTGGTGTCAGTGGGAGGAATAGCGCCCCATCAATGGTATCAGTGGGAGGAATAGTGCCCCATCATTGGTGTCAGTGGGAGGAATAGTGCCCCATCATTGGTATCAGTGGCAGGAATAGTGCCCCATCATTAGTATCAGTGGGGGGAATAGGTGCCCCATCATTGGTATCAGTGGGGGGAATAGGTGCCCCATCATTGGTATCAGTGGCAGGAATAGTGCCCAATCATTGGTGTCAGTGGGAGGAATAGTGCCCCATCATTGGTATTAGTGGCAGGAATATTGCCCCATCATTAGTATCAGTGGGGGGATTAGGTGCCCCATCATTGGTATCAGTGGGAGGAATAGTGCCCCATCATTGGTATCAGTGGGAGGAATAGTGCCCCATCATTGGTATCAGTGGGAGGAATAGTGCCCCATCATTAGTATCAGTGGGGGGAATAGTGCCCCATCATTGGTGTCAGTGGGAGGAATAGTGTCCCATCATTGGTGTCAGTGGGGGGAATAGTGCCCCATCATTGGTGTCAGTGGGGGGAATAGTGCCCCATCATTGGTGTCAGTGGGAGGAATGGTGTCCCATCATTGGTGTCAGTGGGGGGTGGAATAGTGCCCCATCATTGGTGTCAGTGGGGGGTGGAATAGTGCCCCATCATTGGTGTCAGTGGGGGGGTGGAATAGTGCCCCATTGTTGGTGTCAGTGGGGGGAGGTATAGTCCCCCATCATTGGTGTAAGTGGGAGGAATAGTGCTCCATCATTGGTATCAGTGGGGAGGAATAGTGCCCCATCATTGGTGTCAGTGGGGAGGAATAGTGCCCCATCATTGGTATCAGTGGGAGGAATAGTGCCCCATCATTGGTGTCAGTGGGAGGAATAGTGCCCCATCATTGGTATCAGTGGGAGGAATAGTGCCCCATCATTGGTGTCAGTGGGAGGAATAGTGCCCCATCATTGGTATCAGTGGGAGGAATAGTGCCCCATCATTGGTGTCAGTGGGAGGAATAGTGCCCCATCATTGGTATCAGTGGGAGGAATAGTGCCCCATCATTGGTGTCAGTGGGAGGAATAGTGCCCCATCATTGGTATCAATGATGGAGCACTATTCCTCCCACTGACACCAATGACACTTGCTGACCCTGTTCTAGTATGGTGCTGCTGCAGCCAGCATATGTGGTTGCAGCAGCACCTCTACACGGCACACTTACCTGCTGCTCCTGCACTCGATTTTCATGGGGCTGCTCGGCTCCGCCCCCTCGCCGGTGATTGGCCGCCTGTGTGCCTTTCCTGAGCTACAGTTCTGGCGGCCAATCACCGGTGAGAAGGCGGAGCCGAGCAGCCGCGCGAACATCCAGTGGCCGAACTGAAGGAGCAGCCGCGCTTCCTGGACCGGATTGTCGTGGGACCGGAGCCAGGTAAGAGACAGCAGCCCCTGCCCACCCCTGTACTTAGTGTCCCTTCCGTTGGAAGGGGGGGGCGGCGGCGGCACCGCGCCGCCCCCCTAAAAAGTGTCAGTATGCCGTATACCGGCGTATAAGACGACCCGCGACTTTTGAGAAGATTTTCAAGGGTCAAAAAGTCGTCTTATACGCCGGCAAATACGGTATATTTGCAAATGCATTCCAAAAATGTAGATTTGTATTTTTAAAGATCTATTAAAAAAAAAAAAATGTCATATATTTTGTAATAAAAACACATTTCAACATGCAGTATAAATATATATATTGATAGAATATGGCCAAATTGTAGTATTTTTCATATATTTTGTAATAAAAAACAAATTTCAACATGCAGTGTGTATATATATATATTTATTGAAATATATTTTGAAATATCTTGAATATGGCCAAAATTGTAGCATTTCAAATATATGTCAATATATTTGGGAAGAATATTTTTAAAATGTATTTCAAATATATTTTTCTTCCATATGGGTGGTGATTTGGGGGTATATGTGCTGGGAGGGGAAATTTGGGGGTGGTACAGGGTAACAATTGTTCTATGAGGGATCATTTTGGGGGGGCGGGTGCTAGGGGTGGTGATTTGGGGGGTATGTGTTGTGAGGGGAAATTTGGGGGGCAGCAAGGGGTAACAATTGTTCTATGAGGGATAATTTTGGGGGGTGGTGATTTGGGGGGATATCTGCCAGGAGGGGAAATTTGGGGGTGGTAAGGGGTAAGAATTGTTCTATGAGGGATCATTTTGGGGGGTCATAGGGGTGGTGATTTAGGGGGATATGTGTTGGGAGGGAACATTTGGAGGGCGGCAAGTGGTAACAATTGTTCTATGAGGGATAATTTGGGGGGGAGGTGCAAGGAATGGTGATTTGGGGGGATTCGTGTTGGGAGGGGAAATTTGGGGGGGGCAAAGGGGTAACAATTTTTCTATGAGGGATCATTTTGGGGGGTCATAGGGGTGGTGATTTGGGGGTATAAGTGCTGGGAGGGAAAATTTGGAGGGTGGCAAGGGGTAACAATTTCTCTATGAGTGATCATTTTGGGGGGGTCATAGGGGTGGTGATTTGGGGGGATATGTGCTGGGAGGGAAAATTTGGGGGTGGTAAGTGGTAACAATTGTTCTATGAGGTATAATTTGGGGGTGAGGTGCTAGGAGTGGTGATTTTGGGGGATATGTGCTGGGAGGGGGAATTTGGGGGACAGTAAGGGGTAAGAATTGTTCTATGAGGGATAATTTTGGGGGTGGGGAGGAGCTAGGTGTGGTGGGTTTTACCAGCCACAGTGAGTATGATCAAATATTTGGCTCTTGAGACAGTGCTGCTCATTTGTTTTCCTTGCTGGAGAGGAAGCTGTATCTGAGGAGCTGCAGTGCAAGGACCTCCCTGCTTCAGCTTCATTATTTCTGTGGATATGTGCTTCCTCCACCTCTCCTGCTGCTTCTTCATCATCGGACTTCTGGTCATCGGGTGGGAAGGGGCAGCTCTGACATGAGGAAGCAAAGCCCTGCCCCCATCTCTACACAGAGAAACAGTGCAAAGCTAGGCATGGTTATTCGGTAATGGGAACAAAACAGCTGCAGTACAGACAGCATATATTTCGGTGGTTTTGTTTCAGCACAAGTACAGTTGATGGTTTATGATCTGTTTATACTGTATGTTTCTAGCACATCAGCCTCTTCCTGTTTTCCAGGTGAGCACTTACGGGATTACCCCATTTATCCCAATGACTCCATAACATACATCTGGCAGGTGACCACGCACGACAGCCCGGCTTCATCCGACGCACGATGCCTTACTCGATTCTACGCCAGCTTCCTCAATTTACAGAAAGATTTAGCGTCCGGCCTCATTGGGCCTCTTCTGATCTGCTCCAAACAGACTTTGGATCGAGGAGGAAATCAGGTAAATATGTATTTCATACCCTTCCTTTGTATCCAACATCTGTTATTGGCATGTATACTAGGCCTCCGGAAATAGGTGGACACCATCTCACCTATGCGAGCTCATTGGATATCCCATTCCAAAACCACGGGCGGCAGTATGGAGTTGACTAACATTTGCCGCTACAACATCCTCCACTGTTCTCAGAAGGGTTTCCACAAGGGTTTCGGAGTCTGTCGATGGGAATTTGTGCCCATTCAGCCCAAAGAGCATTTGTGAGGTCTGGTACTGATGTTGAAATGGAAAACGGAAACCCATCAAACTGTTGCGTTGAGGGTGGATTGTCTAAAAATGATTTGCAGTTCTGTGCAGAGTTGGTAAGGTTGAGTAAAGACACCAGTCCAACCAGTCCTACCTGTTCAACCAGTCCTACCTGTCCTACCAGTCCTACCTGTCCTACCAGTCCTACCTGTCCAACCAGTCCTACTTGTCCAACCAGTCCTACTTGTCCAACCAGTCCTACCTGTCCTACCTGTCCAACCAGTCATACCTTTCCTACCAGTCCAACCAGTCCTACCTGTCCTACCAGTCCTACCTGTCCAACCAGTCCTACCAGTCCTACCTGTCCTACCAGTCCTACCTGTCCTACCAGTCCTACCTGTCCTACCTGTCCTACCAGTCCTGCCTGTCCTACCAGTCCAACCAGTCCAACCTGTCCAACCAGTCCAACCACAGAGTTGAGCCATATCTCTGTATGTTGTGTTTGATCAACAGGACCAGTACCAGGATGAGGTCATCCACTGCCTAGGACAAAGATCCAGAATTGCACCCCCTCCTTTACTGTTAATTCATGCCTTAGATTGGGTGTACCACCCTGCATCTATTCTTGGCCCCCTTGCTGGTCTGTGCCCGGGGCTGCTGTCCCTCGTGCTCACTCCTTGTCCCAGCCCTAAAAAGGTCCCTTCACTGGAAACACCAGATCTTATCCAAGCTAGCCATTCCGTCCATCAATTTTACTATCAATTTTTCAAAAAATCACAGGCTTCTTAATCGTGTTCTTCACTTCATGCAAATTCAGGACTTGAGATCTCCATACCTTAGCAATGGTTAGTAGCTGTGAATATGAATACCAAAAGTTTAAACCAATGAGAAGAGTTAAGTAGTTCTTCTCGAGGGTCCGGATTGAGCGGGTGGCCTAAAACAATGGCTATTCGTCGATAAATTTTAGTCTACCCTGAAGGGACCACCAGACACCTCCACCAAATCTGCATAGAGGAAACCGAGCCCGGACAGCCGCAGAAGCGCGTTGAGGGATACCCAACTCTTGACGGAACTAGGCACCACCTTGAGAGAGGGGCTTGACTTTCTTCTCTAATGCAAGAACATGACTGGTGTAGAAGAGATGTGTTGGCTAAAGCACTAAAGCATACTAACCCAACTTTCTCGAAAACAAATTGCCCCCCAAACACTCCCTCTACCAATAAAGGAGACCACACACCGTTGGAGTAAAAAAATGGCCTTCACATTACTTAAAACAGAAACATACATAAACCTGAAAGATGAGTTGTTGGTCTAGGAAGGCACCAAAAACAATATTGATCTCCCCCGCGGAACCTTAACCTCAATGTTCCTACTAGGCCTCCAGCTGCAACGCACCGACCCGGAGACAAGGACACACCTTCCGCAGGTAGACCTCCACCTTCCAGTTAAACCTCGGTTAACTGGAATGCACCCGGGCACACCGTACCACAGATGGGTCCCAACCATACACTTTTTCTTAAAGCAATTTGCCGCCTCCCAAGACCAACAACTGCCCCCAAAACTAAACCAATCAAGCACGAAACCCCCCCCCCCCAAAAAAACACCCCAGAAGAGGGCGAGTGGGAAGTTGCCAATTGTGTACCCAAGTCAGTTTCCACCATAAACTCATTTTCTTGAGTTGCTTTGACATGTTACGTCCTTAACTAGTTGCCGCCCGGCCTATAGCCAGATGGTGGCCGGGCGAACAGCTCATCTCTCTGGGTGGACACCATATGGTGTCCTTTCAGGCATGCGCACTGCGCTGCGGTGCAATCTGTCACCGGCCGTGTACCTCGGACACGGCCGATGACAGATCTGTGTATCGGCCCCAATGCCAGTACCATGTGACCTGCTGTGACCAATCACAGCAGGTCACATGAAGGTTGTATACAATGGATGGCTTCCTTTCATGCAATCCATTGTATACAAGTGTGTCTAACTGTGAATGGTCACAGCGATCACATGCACAAGCTGGGCCAATCACAGCCCAGCTGTGTCTCTTGAAAAATTACTTTAAGAATACATTTCAAATACTCTGTATGTGTTTAAAAATACAAATCTACATTTTTGGAATGCATTTACAAACATATGTAAAAATATATGCTAAAATGACTTTTTTATATGTTAAAAAAAAATCTGAAGAATATATTTTAAAAAGATATATTTTTAAAAATATATGTTTTTAAAATATGTTCTTCAGATTTTTTTTTAACATATAAAAAAAAGTCATCTTAACATATATTTTTACATATATTTGTAAATGCATTCCATTTCCGATGCAAACAAAATCTAAAGACTAGACTTTTAAAAAAATTATATTTTTAAAAATATATTTTTTAAAAATATATTCTTCAGATTTTTTTTAACATATAAAAAAGTCTTCCTAACATATTTTTTTACATATATTTCTAAATGCATTCCAAAAATGTAGATTTCAATTTTTAAACACATACAGTATATTTGAAATGTATTCTTAAAAATATTTTTCATATATTTTGTAATAAAAATGCATTTCAACATGCAGTGTATATATATATATATATACAGTAGAATATGGGCAAAATGGTAGCATTTCAAATATATGGCAATATTTTAAAAATATATTTCAATTATATTTTTCTTCCATGTGGGTATGATCCCCCCAAAATGATCCCTCAAAGAAAAGTTGTTGCCCCTTGCCGCCCCCCAAATTTCCCCTCCCTGCACATATCCCCCCAAATCACCACCCCTATGACCCCACAAAATGATCCCTCCTAGAACAATTGTTACCCCTTGATGCCCCCAAATTTCCCCTTCCAGCACATATCCTCCCAAATCACCACCCCTAGCACTCGCCCCCCCCCCCCCCCAAATGTTCCCTCATAGAACAATTCTTACACCTTACCACCCTCAAATATCCCCTCCCAGCACATATCCCCCCCAAATCACCACCCATATGACCTAACAAAATGAACCCTCATAGAACAATTGTTACCATTTTGTAATTGTAACAATTTTCATTCCAAAAATATAGATTTGTATTTTTAAAGACATACAGTATATTTGAAATGTATTTTTAAAAATATATATAATTTTTTTTTTTAAATATATTGAATATGGCAGTATAATTGAAATGTATTTTGAAAATATATTTCATATATATGGTAGTAAAAATGCATTTCAACATGCTATATATATATATATATATATATATATATATATACACAGAGAGAGAGAGAGAGAGAATATGGCAGTATATTTGAAATGTATATTTGAAATATAATTTTTATATATATATATATATATATAGAGAGAGAGAGAGAGAATGAATATGGCAGTATATTTGTATTGTATATATGTATTGTATATATTTTGTATATACAATATATATGTGTATATATACACATACATATTGTAATGAAAATGCATTTCAATGTGCAATATATATATATATATATATATGTATATAGAATATGGCAGTATATTTGAAATGTATTTTAAAAATATTTTTCATATATATTGTAGTAAAAATATATTTCAGCATGCAATATATATATATATATATATATATTGAGATATATATATATATATATAGAGAGAGAGAGAGAGAGAGAGAGAATATGGCAGTATATTGTAATTGCATTCCAAAAATGTAGATTAAATGTATTTTTAAAGACATACAGTATATTTCAAATGTATTTAAAAAAGATTTTTCATATACGGTGTACTGTAATAAAAATGCATTTCAACATGCAATATATAAATATATATATATATATATATATATATATATATATATATATAATATGGCAGTATATTTGAAATGTATTTTAAAAATATTTTTCGTATATATTGTAATAAAAATGCATTTCAACATGCAATATATATATATATATATATATATATATATATATATATATATATATATATATATATATATATTGAGTATGGCCAAAATTGTAGCATTTCAAATGTCTGGCAGTATATTTGGGAAGGATATTTCAAATATATTTTTCTTCCATATGCGTGGCTGAACCAGAGTTTTGTAAAGTGGTAGAATTACAGTTTTATCTGACACACTATACCCTTGTTAATGGCTATTAAATGCTGTTTGTAGATAGTTACAGATAAGGAAAATATCCTCTTCTTCTGCATCTTCAATGAAACTCTGAGCTGGTACCATGAAGAAAATAGTCAAAAGTCTGCTGAAACCGTAACAGAAGGCCAAAGCGCCATAGGGGATTCTCCAGGATTGAACCTGATTTACAGTATGTATTCAGCTAATGTATCTCTCTCTTATTCTGATACACTTTAGAATGTAAATTGACAAATTCTCACTTGGGGTCTATTTATACTATTATGTCACGTGCATTGGGACCATATGGTGCCATTCACCATGAATGGCAACCCAACACACCTTACTGACTGATGTGTTCTGTGTTGCGCTGCCAAAAAAAAAGGAGGTAACACTCTCCTACTTAGGCTGCTAGGATGGTTAGGGAAATTTAGTTTTTTGGAGGGTTTTCGGTAATTATTGGAGCAGTTGTTGATTTCTTTTGGCTGTTCTTGGTTTCACAGCTTGCAGGTTTGATTGCTCTCCCATGCCTTCCAGAATGTTCTGGAACATAGGTGTGGAGCAAGGCAAATGGGCAGCATAAATATTTATGGTGCCGCAGCCTATCCTTGGGGTGGTGTGCCCAGAAGGTGTCTTGGAAGTGCATAAATAGTCTGAGCGGTAGAACAGCAGTGTCTTCCTGTTCAAGGGATTCCACCTGTTCAGGTGGTAGGTGGCTACCTCCCTACCTCCAACCGTTCTGCTGTTTCAAGTTGATGTTCATCGTGGTCCTAGCTGTGGCAGAGCCAGAAGACCTACATCTGAGAGGGTATTGGACACCCTGAGACTTCACCTAAGTATCTAGTCTGCAAAGTTTCACTGGAAGGCACCAGGTGGAAGCTGAATGGGCCCAGCTGCTCCCCTGGCCCCCAGGACTATTGGGATCGTTGAGCCTCGTAGTTCCTCTCCTGAGAGGTACATACAGTATCTCCCAGAAGTGAGTCCACCCCTCACATTTGTGTAAATATTTGATTCTATCTTTTCATGTGACAACCCTGAAGAAATGACACTTTGTTACAATGTGACGTAGTCAGTGTACAGCTTGTATAACATGTAAATTTGCTGTCCCCTCAAAATAACTCAACACACCACCATTAATATCTAAATCGCTGGCAACAAAAGTGAGTCCACCCCTAAGTGACAAGGTCCAAATTGGGCCCAATGAGCCATTTTCCCTCCCCAGGGTCATGTGATTTGTTGGTGTTACAAGGTCTCAGGTGTGAATGGGGAGCGGGTGGGTTACATTTGGTGTTATTGCTATCACTCTCTCATACTGGTCACTGGAAGCTCAACATGGCACCTCATGGCAAAGAACTCTCTGAGGATCTGAAATAAAATTGTTGCTCTACATAAAGATGGCCTAGGCTATAAGAAGATTGCCAAGACCCTGAAGCTGAGCTGCAGCATGGTGGCCAAGACCATACAGCACTTTATCAGGACAGGTTCCACTCAGAACAGGCCTCGCCATGGTCAGCCAGAGAAGTTGAGTGCACGTGCTCAGCGTCATATTCAGAGGTTGTCTTTGGGAAATAGACGTATGAGTGCTGTCAGCATTGCTGCAGAGGGTGAAGGGGTCAGGGGTCAGCCTGGCAGTGCTCAGACCATACGCCACACACTGCATCAAATTGGTCTGCATGGCTGTCGTCCCAGAAGGAAGCCTCTTCTAAAGATGATGCACAAGAAAGCCCGCAAACAGTTCGCTGAAGACAAGCAGACTAAGGACATGGATTACTGGAACCATGTTCTGTGGTCTGATGACACCAAGATCACCTGATTGGGTTCAGATGGTGTCAAGCGTGTGTGGCGGCAACCAGGTAAGAAGTACAAAGACAAGTGTGTCTTGCCTACAATCAAGCATGGTGGTGGGAGTGTCATGGTCTGGGGCTGCATGAGTGCTGTCAACACTGGGGAGCTACAGTTCATTGAGGGAACCATGAATGCCAACATGTACTGTGACATACTGAAGCAGAGCATGATCCCCTCCCTTCGGAGACTGGGCCACAGGGCAGTATTCCAACATGAGAACGACCCCAAACACACCTCCAGGACCACCACTGCCTTCCTAAAGAAGCTGAGGGTAAAGGTGATGGACTGGCCAAGCATGTCTCCAGACCTGAACCCTATTGAGCATCTGTGGGGCATCCTCAAACGGATGGAGGAGTGCAAGGTCTCTAACATACCAATCAGTCCCCTCTAGTTTAGTGGAAAGACTTTACACTAAATTGAGCAGAGTAGTTGCACCCTGAGACTTCACCTAAGGATAAAGTCTGCAAAGTTTCACTGGAAGGCACCAGGTGGAAGCTGAATGGGCCCAGCTGCTCCCCTGGTCCCCAGGACTATTGGGATCGGCCTCGTAGTTTCTCTCCTGAGAGGTACATACCAATCAGTCCCCTCTAGTTTAGTGGAAAGACTACATTAAGTTGAGCAGAGTAGTTGCACTCCTGAGAGGTTCATACTATAATGTCTTCTAGTTTCTGGTGGGAAGACCATCCTCTAAACCTGTGTCAAATCGTTCCCCTCTTGAGGAGCACATACTGTACCTCTGGCCTCTACTAGTCTTTCACAGGAAGATTGTGTTCTAAAATGAGCAGAAGAACCGTTCTTAAAGTCTAGAGAAGTGTGTCCTCATGTTTCTGTTGGCCCTTCTGGAGTCTCCCATGCTACCCTACACCCCATCCAAGTTATCTAAAATCACGAAAAGACGTCCCGTAGACTGCTGTTTGTGCTCTGTGTGTGCTGGCAGCCTCTGCCCTAGCGAGAGACAACTCTCGTCATCATCATCATCTGAGCTGGGAGTGTACTGTGCCTCTGACCCTCAACAGCCAGCGGTCCCTTCGGGGGTACTGCTACAAGTAAATGCACCATGTTTGGTGTGTTTCAGAGCTTTGGCAGTCTATTTGTTTTGGACGCGTCACTGTGAATTGGCCTGATTTATTATTTCGTAGAAAACGAATAAAAAATTTGCAAGCCATCACCAAAAGAAAAGTCTTGTTTGCCCCCCCAAAATTGGATATGTATTACTTTGTTATCCTAAGTAATGACAAAGTTATGACCAAATAGGCCAATAGCAAAAATGCTGTGGTCCATAAAAGGGTGTACAGGTGCGGGGGCTGAAATAGTTAAAGTGTCTAAATAATAATTTTTGTAAGTTTAGATGAATTTGAATTCTACTAATTTTCTTTCTTTTTTTGTCTGTATCATGTTGGAGAGTTTTTTCCCTTTTACAGGAAGTAAAAGGATTTTCTCTTTTTTGGACCATTTTCCAAAGTGTTTCCCATCAGAAGAAGATTTCCCTTTTTTCCTCCTTGTATGGTAACTCTAAAATTTTGGACTTCTCATCACTATCGATGAGCTAAGGCAGGGGTGTGAAACTCCATTTCATCGTGGGCCCTATCAACATTATGGTTGCCCTCAAAGGGCCGGTTGTATCTGTAAGACTAGATGTTCAGAGCACCCCCCCCCAGCTCCCATTACATCAGATGTCAAGAATCCCACACCCTCCCTAACATCACCAGGGGCGGACTGACCATTTGGAAACTCAGGCACTGCCCGAGGGCCCAGGGTCAGTAGGGGGCCCCATGAGATGCCCCTGGTACTTTTTTCACTGGCTGTTTTGAGTTTGGGCAAGAACAGAGGGGCCCCATGATCCCCTATTGCCCGGGGGCCCCATGAGTTGTCAGTCCTCCCCTGAAAATCACCGTACACCCCTTTAGGGGCAGAGCTGGAAAGCAGAAAGTGCAGGGTCTGGAGGAGGACCGGAGTCAGTTACCGGAGTCTGCTGAATGCTGAGACCAGGGGAGGCAGAGATGAGGGGGTGCTGCAGCTGCACGAAGAGGTGCAGGACTTGGCACATGAGTTCTATTCTCCTCTCTGGTGCCAACTGTTGAGATAAGGTGGGGGTGAAGACAAGGTGTCTGCAGGAGAGGTGCGAGGGCCACATGAAATGGCCTGGAGGTCCGGATTCAGCCCACGGACCTTGTGTTTGACAACTGTGAGCTAAGGTTAGGACTGAACCAATGGAAAACAGAGCACCAGCCCACGGTGATTTCCCCAACCTGCAGTCTCACATAACAAAGGGGTGGGGATGGTGATGACATCATTGACCTTAAATGGCCACATTGCCATATTAGGTCTATGATGTCACCAGCACCCCCACCCATGGTCAGCAGCCTGCTATCGTGACAATTTTCCACTGATTTGGTCACTGATCACTTTCGGTCACTTTTTGTGCCAGAGACAATAGTCATCAGAGGGTGAATCTCCCCAGAGAGGACAGGCAGCAACAAAAACTTGACACCTTGATACCTACCATCTATTAACCATCTAAAAAATATTCTCTTTGCAGCTATAAATGGGATCTTGGATTCTCTGCAATCCAGTATTTGCCAGAATGAGGTCAGCGTGTGGCATGTGTTAAATCTGGGTCTGGGCACAAAACTGATCTCCATTTACTTTGGAGGCAACACGTTCATGGTGGACTCAAGCTACCAAGAAACACTGACTCTGATCCCGATGAATGGAAAGACGGTCGTCATGGTCATGGAAAAAACAGGTCTGGTTTGGCAGGTTTTTATTACCTTTCCTGATAGTAATGTTCGATAAGAGTTTCAAGGCAGCCTTTTGACACCTTCATAATTATTGCAATCTAGACACAGACAAGACTTGCCACTGTGTTTGGTGGACCCATTGGGTGTTATTTACTAAGGCTGGAGAGTGCAAAATCTGGTGCAACTCTGTATAGAAACCAGTCATCTTCCAGGGATTATTGCCAAAGCTTAACCCCTCGCCTACAGGGTACTTCTACCCCCTTCCTGCCTACAGGGCACTTCTACCCCCTTCCTGCCTACAGGGCACTTCTACCCCCTTCCTGCCTACAGGGCACTTCTACCCCCTTCCAGCCTACAAGGCACTTCTACCCCCTTCCTGCCTACAGGGCACTTCTACCCCCTTCCTGCCTACAGGGCACTTCTACCCCCTTCCTGCCTACCGGGCACTTCTACCCCCTTCCTGCCTACCGGGCACTTCTACCCCCTTCCTGCCTACAGGGCACTTCTACCCCCTTCCTGCCTACAGGGCACTTCTACCCCCTTCCTGCCTACAGGGCACTTCTACCCCCTTCCTGCCTACAGGGCACTTCTACCCCCTTCCTGCCTACCGGGCACTTCTACCCCCTTCCTGCCCAGACCAATTTCCAGCTCTCAGCGCTGTCACACTTTGAATGACAATTGTGCGGTCATGCAACATTGTACCCATCTGAAATTTTTATCATTTTTTTGAGACAGATAGAGCTTTCTTTTGGAGGTATTTAATCACCTCGGGGATTTTTATTTTTTCTTCAACAAACCAAAAACCACTGAAAGTTTTGAAAAAAAAAAGTTTTCTTAGTTTTTGTTATACAATTTTGTAAATAAGTGATTTTTCTCCTTCACTGATGTGCGCTAATGAGGCTGCAGCGATGGGCACTGATAGGCTGCACTGATGGACACTGATAGGTGGCACTGATGGGCACTGATGAGGAGGCACTGGTAGGTTGCACTGATAGGCATTGACAGGCATCACTGATGGGCACTGAAAGGCAGCACTGATACATGACACTGATATACGGCACTGACTGGCACTGATAGGCAGCACTGACTGGCACTGATAGGCGGCACTGACTGGCACTGTTAGGCGGCACTGACTGGCACTGATAGGCGGCACTGACTGGCACTGATAGGTGGCACTGACTGGCACTGATTGGCAGCACTGATAGGTGGCACTGATTGGCATTGATAGGTGGCACTGACTGGCACTAATGGGTGACATTGAAAGGCAGCTCAGATGGGCACTGATATGTGGCATTGATGTGCACTGGTATGCACTGATATGTGGCATTGATGTGGCACTGATGGGCACTGGCACGTGGCACTGATGGGCACTGGCAATGATGAGCACTGACAGGTGGCACTTCTGGGGCCACACTGATCATCAGGGCACACTGATCATCAGTGCCCTGATGATCAGTGTAGATGTCCCCTCTGCGGAAAGCCGATTACCGACTCTCCTCTCCTCTGTCAGCGTGACAGCTCGAGAGGAGAGAAATGCCGATAACCGGCATTTCCGTGTTTACATGTGATCAGCGGTGATTGGACACAGCTGATCATATGACCGAGCCGACATCTTCGGCTCTTTCCGTGATCCGCTGTGGACTGGCAAACGCTGCGCTGCGCGCTCCCTGAGCCGCACATGCGCAGTGAGAATGATAGGACGTCATATGACGTCCTATCAGAACGAGAGAACCACCTTGCGCCCGTCATTGTACTATAGGGTGGGCGGAAGGTGGTTAATTGAACAAGGTGACGTTAGAAGCTGATTGGCTCCCATGCACAGCTGCACCGGTTTTAGTAAATGTCCCTCACTGCGTCACCAGGGTCAATGGCTAACTAACAGGCACGAGGTGTAAGTCCTCAGGTGGACGGGCAGAGCAAACAGCAATAAGTAGCAGCTTTTGCAAGCTGATCATCAGCCTCGGCGCATCCATATTGTAGACATATAGCAAGAGCACACATTGGCAATATGACCATAGCAGACAAAACAGGCTGAAAATCAAGATAAGCACTAAGAAGCTGAGTACAAACTTGGTTACAACTATCTGCTTGACTAATCCAGAGTACGGACAGACAGAAGCCAGAATGACCTGGATCCATTATACATAGACAGACTAGCCAGTTGATCATGCATGGGCTGAACGCTCAGCAGTCTACTTAAGCTTTCTTGTCTAGGGCAGGTGTGCACTGCAGATACCCGAGCTGCAGTGTTGTAAGCAATGACTACCGGATGGCAAAGGCTCAAGCCTTTGCATTTTTAATAAATAAATATAGTTTTACTTAAAAAAAAAAAAAACTAATATAAGTACCAAAGTTGGACTTGGTATCCATCCCTTGAAGTCCTTTAAACAACAGCATTCAGGTTAGGAGAGAGAGAGGCAGGACCGAGAGCCAATCAGAGCACTGCATACAAATGTGCTGGCAAGGGACTTAGTGATAGGAGAGAGCAGAGTGAACAGAAGGATCCCCTTATCAGTCAGCTGCTGCTCCCACTGTCCAGTCAGCAGGCTGAGAGTGGAGAGCAGATACCATTATATTGTTTAACTGTAAATGGTCTCAGCCACATAGATGTGGCGGGGTTGTGTAGATCTCAGGTCTGAATGGGCAAAATCACAAAAATTGTAGCAGATAAAACAATATTTATGGTTTTTGGTCCTACCCCAAATTCTTGGGGGAGGATGTATGGCCCTTAGGTTCCTTTCTGCCCTGCCTTGGGGTGGGGAGGGGGGTCTCTCTTCAGGAAAGGAGTCTGGTGCTATGGGCCCATAGCACCAGACTCCTCTTTTCAAGAAAGCCCCTCATCTAGAACTTATTGGTCATCTTCAGCTGATCATAAGTAGTGGTGGTCACCAGGTCTTTTGGCTGCATGGGCCTGAGTATGTCTTGCCCCCATCAGGAGTCTTTTCCCCAAGGGGTTCAGGGAGTTCCCTTGTATGTTTTTTTATCTACAGTTGCAAGAAAAAGTATGTGAACCCCTTGGGATTACGTGGAGTTTTGCATGAATTGGGCATAAAATGTGCTCTGAACGTCATCTAAGTCACAACAATAGAAGAACACAGTCTGCTGAACATAATACTACACAAACATTAGATGTTGCCCTGGTTTAATTGCACATAACATGTAAACATTCACAGTGCAGGGAGGAAAAAGTATGTGAGGCCCTAGCTTAATGACTTCTCCTAAAGCTAATTGGAGCCAGGAGTGAGCCAACCTTGACTCCAATCAGTGTGATGATATTGGATGTGTTGCTGACAGCTGTCCTGCCCTTAAAAAACACACACCTGTTTTGGGTTTACTGGTTTCAAGAAGCACTGTCTGATGTGAACCATGCCTCGCAGAAAAGAGCTCTCAGAAGACCTACGATCAAGAATTGTTGACTTGCATGAAGCTGGAAAGGGTTACAAAAGTATCTCCAAAAGCCTTGATGTTCATGTGTCCACTGTAAGACAGACTGTCTACAAATGGAGAAAGTTTAGCACTGTTGCTACTCTCCCTAGGCGCGGTCGTCCTGTAAAAATGACTGCAAGAGCACAGCGCAGAATGCTGCATGAGGTAAAGAAGAATCCCAGAGTTGTAAAAAAGACAAAACCTCAGCGCCCAGGACTCTCCTATTAAACACACAATTCCCCGTGAGATGCTGCTGTACACAGGTGCAAAAACCAAAAAAACTTATATCAATAAAAACCAGCGCAAACCCACATAATCAATTGCATTACTCAACTTATTAAACAAACTTAAAAACTGTGACAAAAAAACCACTTTTGTGTTAGTAAAAATGTAAATTATAAAATATATAAAAATAAATATATAAATATAAAAAATTAAAATTCATAAGTCCAGTGACAAAAAAATCCCAAAAACTTAAGTAGACAGTCCCGTGACAAAATAAATCAAATAATAATTAAGATATAATTTTCATTGGATTCTTCCGTGCCTTTGATCCCTTCACCATCCACCAGTGCAAAAACCAACATTAACCGCACTCACCAGATATTAGTGAGTCACACGCCTTTCAGGAATATGAAGGGCTCCTGGACCCCCTTTACTTTTTATGAGACCTCCAAATGCTGCTTCCTCTTATGTCTGGGTGCCTCTTCTGCTTACTCCTCTCACCGAATCCCCCAAGGAAAATCAGGAAGAAGAAAAGACCATAGCGTGATACCGTAGTGGTTTCTCCTCAAAATAATCTCTCCAGACCACTCACATTTTAGCGGGATATAACCCGCATTTTATTAGAAACAACAATGATTTTCTTTCAAAATGATCATTTTGAAAGAAAATCATTGTTTCTAATAAAATGCGGGTTATATCCCGCTAAAATGTGAGTGGTCTGGAGAGATTATTTTGAGGAGAAACCACTACGGTATCACGCTATGGTCTTTTCTTCTTCCTGATTTTCCTTGGGGGATTCGGTGAGAGGAGTAAGCAGAAGAGGCACCCAGACATAAGAGGAAGCAGCATTTGGAGGTCTCATAAAAAGTAAAGGGGGTCCAGGAGCCCTTAATATTCCTGAAAGGCGTGTGACTCACTAATATCTGGTGAGTGCGGTTAATGTTGGTTTTTGCACTGGTGGATGGTGAAGGGATCAAAGGCACGGAAGAATCCAATGAAAATTATAATTTAATTATTATTTGATTTATTTTGTCACGGGACTGTCTACTTAAGTTTTTGGGATTTTTTTGTCACTGGACTTATGAATTTAAATTTTTTATATTTATATATTTATTTTTATATATTTTATAATTTAAATTTTTACTAACACAAAAGTGGTTTTTTTGTCACAGTTTTTAAGTTTGTTTAATAAGTTGAGTAAAGAATCCCAGAGTGTCAGCTAAAGACCTACAGAAATCTCTGGCACATGCTAACATTTTTGTTGACACATCTACAATAAGGAAAACATTCAACAAGAATGGAGTACATGGGAGGACACCACGGAGGAAGCCATTGCTGTCCAAAAAGAATATTGCAGCACGTTTGAAGTTTGCAAAAGAGCACCTGGATGTTCCACAGCACTACTGGCACAATATACTGCAGACAGATGAAACCAAGATTGAGTTGTTTGGGAAGAACACACAACACTATGTGTGGAGAAAAAAAGGCACAGCACACCAACATCAAAACCTCATCCCCACTGTGAAACATGGTGGAGGGAGCATCATGGTTTGGGGCTGCTTTGCTGCCTCAGGGCCTGGACGGATTGTTGTCATTGATGGGAAAATGAATTCCAGAGTTTATCAAGACATTTTGCAGGAAAACGTACGACCATCTGTCCACCAACTGAAGCTCCGCAGAGGATGGGTGATGCAACAGGACAATGACCCAAAGCATACAAGTAATTCAACAAAACAATGGCTGCAACAGCACAGAATACGCCTTCTGTTGTGGCCCAGTCAGAGTCCTGACCTCAACCCGATTGAAATGCTGTGGCATGACCTTAAGAGAGCGATTCACACCAGACATCCCAAGAATATTGCTACACTGAAACAGTTTTGTGAAGAGGAGTGGTCCAAAATGACTCCAGATCGTTGTGCAGGTCTGATCTGCAACTACAGGAAACGTTTGGTTGAGGTTATTGCTGCCAAAGGAGGGTCAAACAGTTATTAAGTCCAAAGGTTCACATACTTTTTCCTCCCTGAACTGTGAATGTTTACATGTTATGTGCAATTAAACCATGGCAACATCTAATGTTTGTGTAGTATTATGTTCAGCAGACTGTGTTCTTCTATTGTTGTGACTTAGATGACGTTCAGAGCACATTCTATGCCCAATTCATGCAAAACTCCACGGAATCCCAAGGGGTTCACATACTTTTTCTTGCAACTGTATGTTGTTGCTTCCCACTAATTTAAATACTAACCTTCAGCCATAATCCAGTGATCTTTGTTGTTTTGGCTCTGCTGGGAGCTGCACGGCCTTTCTTCCAAAATGTCCCGTTCGTACTACCACATGCACACCATTGCCCTGTTTATTTGTAAGGGAAAGGCGTACCCAGGGGCAGACTGACCATTTGGAAACTCAGGCACTGCCCGAGGGCCCGGGGTCAGTAGGGGGCCCCATGAGATGCCCCTGGTACCTTTTTCATAGGCTTTTTTGAATTTGGGCAAGGGCACAGGGGCCCCATGATCCCCTATTGCCCGGGGGCCCCTTGAGTTGTCAGTCCACCCCTGAGCGTACTCCAAGTTACTGATTGGGGCTCCCAGAAGTACACATTTCCATTGGAATGAATAGAGCAGTACAAACCAGCAACTTTGGAAGAAAGGCTGGTGGCTCCAAGTGGACAACTCTTAGAGCCTCCAACCTTCCCCACCTGAGATGGTGAAAAATTATTATAGAAAAACCGTACAAAGGCACAATTGTACTTTAGGCTCTTCCTTACTCTTTAAATTCATGTCTTGTTGATTTCCTCCCTGTAGGACAATGGCCCATAGCACCAGACTCCCCTCTCGCAGATTTAGGGATGCGAGCAACATTAAGAGTCTCTCACTGTGAGCATCATCCAGAGGACTACTACGAATACGATCATGACGAGTCAAACGATATTACCCATGATTCCACTTTTTATCAATTTCCATTTATCGCCCCTTTCAAATCCCCACCTGCTGGACCTCGAAGCCACTTTAAGAAATCACCAACCCCAGATTATTTGGATGATGCCATCCCAAACGACGAGGCTCCTAAAGATTCTACAAAGCCTTTCCCACCCATTGGAACGACTGAAATACAAGATGGCGCAGTTGAAGGGAAACCAGTTAAGGAATTAAGTAGACAGCAGAGAGATACAATGGGACAAACCGGCCCAGGAAATGGATCTCACGCTAATAACTCGGTGGACGATAACATAGATTTTTATGATGATTACAACAGCGCTGATTTGGAGTATATTGACTTGTATGGAGAACAAGATCCTCGGAGCCATGAAGGACAAATACACACTTATTTCATTGCAGCGGAGGAGATCGAGTGGGATTATGGTGGTGGGCGGTCCCCTTATTTTATAAAAGACAGGTAATTGTGATTTTTTTTTAAAATTCATTTTTATTTATTTATTTATTTATTATTTTAGTTAGTTTTATGCAAACTTGCAATTCTTCAGTACTCTGCCCCCCCCAACCCGCCCAACCTGCCCAACCTGCCAAACCCGTCCACCCAACCCGCCCAACCCGCCCAACCTGCCCAACCCGCCCAATCTGCCCAACCCGCCCAACCCGCCCAATCTGCCCAACCCGCCCAATCTGCCCAACCCGCCCAACCCCCCCAATCTGCCCAACCCGCCCAACCTGCCCAATCTGCCCAACCCACCCAACCTGCCCAACCTACCCTGCAGGAGCAATCTTCCAGTGTTTTGGGGTTAATGCAGTCACTGGACCTGTCATAGGCACTTGTCAAGTGTGCCAACTATGGCCACCCCTTCTATCTCCCCTCCTCCGTTCATAGAAGTTGTACTAGAGCCTCCATCAAAGAAAAGCTCTCTATGAATGGAGGATGGCAAGATAGATGAAAGGTAGAATACTTAGAATAGAATACTTTTCATTGATGGAAGCTATGACTGGAGGAGGGGGGATGTTACTAAACCCAGAACAGTACAATCAGTGTGTAGATGCAGTAAAGCATGCTGGTTATACTCACTGTGGAACCTAAGGCGTTAATCCTCAGCTTTGTGTAAAAAGGCTGTTTGATCCTGTCTTCTCTGATCTTCCCCTTCTTCTACTGTTCTCCCAGTCCATCTGCTTATAGTACAGAGCTCTAGGAGTCAATCTGCACATGCTCAATTTAGTGTGTATTGCTAGAGAGTTTTTTTTTCTTTGGTAAGGTGCATGTGATCGGCTCATTCCATTGTCACCATCAGGAAATTCACCCTGAGAAATGCCATGCAGCCTTTACTGGAGTGCATATAAAAAAGAAATGGCTGTAAAAGGCTGCAGGAGATCAGTAGCAATGAGAGGAAACAAAGACTATTATTCCAAATTTATATTTATCTTTATAAATAAAGAAGTGTGTATCAAAAATAACTGCCATTTATTTAACTAAAGAAGCGTGTATCATAAACAACTGCCATTTTTAAAGTGTTGCTAAGCCCTCAATAGTAAAATCAGTCTGTATATACAGTAAGGCATGCTTGTTATACTCACTGTAGAATCAAAGGGGTTTATCCTCCACATTGTGTAAAAAAGGCTGCTTGATCCTGTCTTCTGTGATCCTCCCCTTCCTCTACAGTCCCAAATCCATCTTCTGATAGAACAGAGCTTTGGGGGCAAGCTGCACATGCTCAGTTGATGTGTATTGCTAGAAAGGTCTTTTTTCTTGGGAGAGTGCATGTGATCAGCACAGGGCCAATCAGCACTGTCCAGACAGAGGGTCAGGTATGCAGCCTTATAGGACAGTCAGAGGAGAATAAAAACTCCTCCTACAAGCTTTAACCCGTCATCTGCTGGACACTGATATAAGTCCAAGACTGCTATATACTTCTGATGGGAAAAGGAATTTGGCATTTTATATTTTCTACAATAATTGCATTTCCATGTTCTGTGTAATGTGGGAGACCATGTATTATACATGGAGATCATATCCCCCCTTATGTATTATACATGGAGATCATATCCCCCCTTATGTATTATACATGGAGATCATATCCCCCTTATGTATTATACATGGAGATCATATCCCCCCTTATGTATTATACATGGAGATCATATCCCCCCTTATGTATTATACATGGAGATCATATCCCCCTTATGTATTATACATGGAGATCATATCCCCCTTATGTATTATACATGGAGATCATATCCCCCCTTATGTATTATACATGGAGATCATATCCCCCCTTATGTATTATACATGGAGATCATATCCCCCTTATGTATTATACATGGAGATCATATCCCCCCTTATGTATTATACATGGAGATCATATCCCCCCTTATGTATTATACATGGAGATCATATCCCCCCTTATGTATTATACATGGTGATCATATCCCCCCCCCCCCCCTCATGTATTATACATGGAGATCATATCCCCCCTTATGTATTATACATGGTGATCATACCCCCCCTTATGTATTATACATGGAGATCATATCCCCCCTTATGTATTGTACATGGAGATCATATCCCCCCTTATGTATTATACATGGAGATCATATCCCCCCTTATGTATTATACATGGAGATCATATCCCCCTTATGTATTATACATGGAGATCATATCCCCCCCCTTATGTATTATACATGGAGATCATATCCCCCCTTATGTATTATACATGGTGATCATATCCCCCCTTATGTATTATACATGGAGATCATATCCCCCTTATGTATTATACATGGAGATCATATCCCCCCTTATGTATTATACATGGAGATCATATCCCCCTTATGTATTATACATGGAGATCATATCCCCCCTTATGTATTATACATGGAGATCATATCCCCCCTTATGTATTATACATGGAGATCATATCCCCTCTTATGTATTATACATGGTGATCATATCCCCCTTATGTATTATACATGGTGATCATATCCCCCCTTATGTATTATACATGGAGATCATATCCCCCCTTATGTATTATACATGGAGATCATATCCCCCCTTATGTATTATACATGGAGATCATATCCCCCCTTATGTATTATACATGGTGATCATATCCCCCCCCCCCTCATGTATTATACATGGAGATCATATCCCCCCTTATGTATTATACATGGTGATCATACCCCCCCCTTATGTATTATACATGGAGATCATATCCCCCCTTATGTATTGTACATGGAGATCATATCCCTCCTTATGTATTATACATGGAGATCATATCCCCCCTTATGTATTATACATGGAGATCATATCCCCCTTATGTATTATACATGGAGATCATATCCCCCCCCCCTTATGTATTATACATGGAGATCATATCCCCCCTTATGTATTATACATGGAGATCATATCCCCCCTTTATGTATTATACATGGAGATCATATCCCCCCTTATGTATTATACATGGAGATCATATCCCTCCTTATGTATTATACATGGAGATCATATCCCCCCTTATGTATTATACATGGAGATCATATCCCCCCTTATTTATTATACATGGAGATCATATCCCCCTTATGTATTATACATGGTGATCATATCCCCCCCTTATGTATTATACATGGAGATCATATCCCCCCTTATGTATTATACATGGAGATCATATCCCCCTTATGTATTATACATGGAGATCATATCCCCCCCTTATGTATTATACATGGAGATCATATCCCCCCTTATGTATTATACATGGAGATCATATCCCCCCTTAATCTCCTCTTCTCAAGAGAGAATACATTCAGTTCCTCTAATCTTTCCTCATAGCTGATCTCCTCCATGCCTCGTATTAGTTTGGTTGCCCTTCTCTGTACTTTCTCCAGTTCCCCAATGTTCTTTTTGTGAATTGGTGCCCAAAACTGAACTGCATATTCCAGATGAGGTCTTACTAATGATTTGTACCGGGGGAATGATATCTCTCTCTCTGGAGTCTATACCTCTCCTAATACAGTCATAGGGTGGGGGTGGGGACAAGACCTGGTCGAACTATTTAACTGAAGTAGAGAAATGTCAGGTCTCCCCATCTGGGTGCGATGTAAATTTCAGAACTGGATGGACAAATAAATAAATTATTTGGCATGTAAAACAGCTCCCTAATGGGTTTTTTTAGCAATTTATATACCTGTAGCTGTTCAAAAAAAAAATCATACTCTTTTATGTCCTTATTTTTATATGATTTATTTCCTTTCTTTTATTTTATGTTTATGTTATTTATTTTTCTGATTTCTATTTTATTTCCTTTTATCACTTTTTTTTGTTTTCTTTTGTTTTCCTTTATTTTATTTGCTTTTCTTTAACTTTTGTAGCCAGCCAATCATGTTTAATCATTTTCCACATTTTTCTCCATCAGTCATCATATGCCGCATGGGTTCCCGTCATATAAGAAAGTGGTATTTCGGGAGTATCTAGACAGCAGCTTTAGTGAACCCGCCTTCCGCGGAGAAAGAGACGCCCATTTGGGACTTTTAGGGCCGTGTATCCGGGCAGAGGTTAATGATGAAATTATAGTAAGTAAGCTTTCTGTGTCAGGTGACTATATGCAATCCATGTAATACACATTTCCTTCATTTCAAATCAATCTTTCTCAACCAGTAAATTATTTGCATTTCCTTGCTAAAAAAAAAAAAAAAAAAATTTGCCTGGAATTGGGGTATAAACTTTTCCCACCCACAATCTGTGGGTTAGCTCTTCCCTGTAAGAAGCTCTGTGTTGGGGATACTTTATTCTGCAGTACATCCCCCTCTGACAGCTAGCAGGCGAAATTGTGTGCCACTGATAGCTGCCAAATCCAGGTGTCACTGACCGCTCTGGACTCCACTATTAAGAGTGGCTTCCATTGATGTGATTATTATGGCCGCTATGACATAGTGTAGTGAGCGCATGCATGTTGAAGACCTCATTCAGATAAAAATTGGTTTCAGTTTGCAAAGGCCACTGTAGCCTGTAGATGGCACAGCATCTCTCTCTCTCTTTAATATTGTAATTGTCTAATACGTATATGGTATTAGGAGATACCTATTCATTAAGACATGTAAAAAAAAAAAAAGAAGAAAAAAAAGATATATTTATATATATACAGGGGCGGACTGACAAATCATGGGGCCCCCCCGGGCAATAGGGGATCATGGGGCCCCTGTGTCCTTGCCCAAACTCAAAAAAGCCTATGAAAAAGGTACCAGGGGCATCTCATGGGACCCCCTACTGACCCCGGGCCCTCGGGCAGTGCCCAAGTTTCCAAATGGTCAGTCCGCCCCTGTATGTAAATATATATATATATATATATATATATATACACAGTTTGCAGAGGCCACTGCTGTCTGTAAATGGCAAAAAAAAATATCTCTTTTATACTGTAATTGTCTTATACGTTCATAGTATTAGGATATACAAACTTAATTAAGACATGTAAAAAAAAATATATATATATATTAACACACAAATATATATATATATATATATATAAATACATATATATATATATATATATATTTATAAAATGCATTACATTTACTTAATATAATAAATTATATTTATTACCTTCTTAAAACTTTATAAGTATTTGATTTTTATTTATTAATTATTATTGTGCTCTCCTTGTGTATATATATATATATATACGTGTGTGTGTGTGTGTGTATATATCTATATCAGTAGATATATATATATATATCTATCTATAGATAGATATGAAATATATATGGTTTCAGTTTGCAGAGGTCACTGTTGCCTGTAAATGGCAAAAAATCTCTGTTTAATACTGTAATTGTCTAATACGTATTTATACAATTACAATATGTATACAATTTAATTAAGACATGTAAGAAAAACAACACATACACACATATATATATATATTGTAAGCTCCAAGGATCAGGGCCCTCCTATCCCTCTTGTATTGAACTGTATTGTTACTGTATTGTCTCCCGTTATATTGTAAAGTGCTGAGCAAACTGTTGGCGCTATATAAATCCTGTAGTATAATAATCATTATATATACTGTGTGTATATATATATATATATATGTATATGTATATATATATATATATACAGTATATATGTGTATATATATGTATATGTATATATATATATATATATATATATATATGTGTATATATATATATATATATATATATATATATATATATATATATATATATAAAATAAGCATTTATATTCATAAAATGTATTACATTTGCTAAATATAATAAATTATATTTATTACCTTTATAATACTTTCTAATTATTTGATTTGTATTCTTTATTATTATTATTGTGCTGTCCTTGCATGAAATGACCAGTTTGTCATTACGTGTTGTATCTCCAGATCCAGTTTAAGAACAAGGCGTCCCGGCCCTACTCCTTCTACTCCAATGTTTTAGCTGTGCAATGGAAGGAGGAAGACAGCGCCCCCCCACAACACACCCGTACATATACAGGAAAAGTCAGCTCACAGTTTGGACCCACTGGATCTGATGAGTGCCGGACCTGGTTTTATACCTCTAATGGTCACTTGGTGAGCAATTTAATTTAAATTCTTTTCACTTAAACTTTAGAATAACATAAAATTCCCAGAACAGTTCTAAGCTTCTTGAATGGACTGTTCCTTCCTCTACAAAGGACTTATTATGTGCCATTTGCACCTGAATATGACATATGTCCTGTTAGCAAGGTAGAAGTACAGAGAACCTTTAGGAGAGATGGATGTTAATGTAATTCAAAAGTCATTTTTAATTCTTTTTTTTTAATCTGTAACATTTATTAAAATAAACCTTTGTGATCCTGCCATGTTTAGGCACTTCCTGTGATAGGGTGACAATGCTCCATCCTGCCAATTGCTGTCTCATATTGTCAGCCTTTAACCACTTCATGTCCGGACGCTTTCACCCTCTTCCAGTCCGGACGCTTTCACCCTCTTCCAGTCCGGACACTTTCCCCCCCTTCCAGTCCGGACACTTTCACCCCCCTCCAGTCCGGACACTTTCACCCTCTTCCAGTCCGGACACTTTCCCCCCCTTCCAGTCCGGACACTTTCACCCTCTTCCAGTCCGGACACTTTCCCCCCCTTCCAGTCCGGACACTTTCACCCCCTTCCAGTCCGGACGCTTTCACCCCTTTCCAGTCCGGACGCTTTCACCCCCTTCCAGTCCGGACACTTTCACCCCCCTTCCAGTCCAGGCCCTTTCACCCCCTTCCAGTCCAGGCCCTTTCACCCCCTTCCTGTCCGGACACTTTCCCCCCCTTCCAGTCCGGACACTTTCACCCCCTTCCAGTCCGGACACTTTCCCCCCCTTCCAATCCAGACACTTTCACCCCCTTCCAGTCCGGACACTTTCACCCCCCTTCCAATCCAGGCACTTTCACCCTCTTCCAGTCCGGACGCTTTCACCCTCTTCCAGTTCGGACACTTTCACCCCCTTCCAGTCCGGACACTTTCCCCCCCTTCCAGTCCGGACACTTTCACCCCCCTTCCAATCCAGACACTTTCACCCTCTTCCAGTCCGGACACTTTCACCCCCTTCCAGTCCGGACACTTTCACCCCCTTCCAGTCCGGACACTTTCCCCCCCTTCCAGTCCGGACACTTTCCCCCCCTTCCAGTCCGGACACTTTCACCCCCTTCCAGTCCGGACACTTTCACCCCCTTCCAGTCTGGACACTTTCACCCCCTTCCAGTCCGGACACTTTCCCCCCCTTCCAGTCCGGACACTTTTACCCCCTTCCAGTCCGGACGCTTTCCCCCCCTTCCTCTCCAGGCCAATTTTCAGCTTTCATCGCTGTCACACTTTAAATGACAATTTCGCGGTCATGCAACACTGTACCCATATGAATTTTTCAGCATTTTTTTGAGACAGATAAAGCTTTATTTTGGTGGTATTTATTCACCACTGGGATTTTTATTTATTTTGCTATATAAATTAAAATGTCCAAAAATTTTGGAAAAAAGTGTTTTTCTTATAAAATTTTGCAAATAATCTTTCTTCATAAATCTTGGCCAAAATTTATTCAGTTATCTTTTTAGTAAAATAAAATAACCCAAATTAGTTCTAACCAAAAATTATAATTTTTACATAAAAAATTTTTTTCATTTATATTTTATTTTTTTTATATTATTTGTTTGTTTTTTTAACCCCTTCACACCTGAGGGTAAAACAAATTTAAATGCCTAAGCACAATTTTGCAACGTTGACCTGTGTTAGTAAAACCGTCCAGATCATCACAACTACTTTGTACATCCAGGTGAATTATACCGCATTTTTTTCAGGAAAAATTGGGCTTCATTTGGTGGTAAATGGTAATGAATATCTCCTGATTTTTTTTATTATCAAAGGAAAACTGGCCCAAAATAGTAAAAAAAAAAAATATTTTTTTTTTATTTAGCTGTGTGTTTCTTGTTACTACCATAACCTACCACCAAAGAACAACCCAAAATAAATTTTCCAGCTCTTGATGATCGCAGCGATACCATATATGTGGATGTTATTTGTTTGCACCCGGAGTACAGTCCAGAAACAATAGTGCGTATTTAGTTTTTGTCTTTTTTTTTTTTTTTACCTAAAACACACTGACATTAATACTACCTGACACTGATACCAATGGTTTTTTTAAATCCTGACCTTTGACCTTGACCGAAACAATAACCCTGGCACTGAACTAGATCAAACCTTGATCTAGGTATTTTTTCTTTATTTTTTCTTTTATTTTTTTAATATTTATTTATCTTTTTTTTTTTTTCTTTTTTTTTTTTACAAACATTTTTTTTTCTCTCTATGCCAGGAGTTAGAGATGCAATGTATCTCTCTCCTCCATTCATAGAGAAAAAAAAACAAGGGGGCCGGGCTGCACAGTGACTGATCACTGTGATAGCCAATCAGAGGCTATCACAGCGATCATGTGACCCGGAATCGGGAGTCCCGGGTCCCAATTGTTAGAACGGGACCCGGGGCTCTCAGTGACACTGTGATCTTTGTGCTGGGTGTGCGCAGTGTGGCGTGCTCCCAGCACAAAGACAGGTACGCAAATATGCGGCCCCATGGAAAAAGCCCAGTTCTGTGAGGCCGCATATTTGTGTGACGTCAGCGTCAAGGGTTTAACATACTGTCATCCTATCAGTACAGTGGCACCATAGTGACACTGTACTACTTGTGGGGGGGTGAAGATTTTTTTTTTTTTTACACGGATTTCTTTTATACCCATAAAGACTGTAATAGCAATCATTTCTCCTCTCTGGCTGCATTCTTGCAGCCATTGAGAAATACTGTGAGAGCTGTGATTGGTCACAGCTTGTCACATGGTACAGGGCTGTTGTGAATGGCCCTGTACTATGTGATCTCTGTGATCATTCACAGATTTCACATGTAGTAAGCAATGATGTCACAAGTGACATCTTGCTTACACATTTTCATGTGATCACTGATTGGCCAATCAGTGATCACATGATCAGAACCTCACACAGAGGTCCCGTACAGCGGTCGGTGTTCCACCGGATCGCGGTGCCGCACACTCCCAGGGAGCGTGCACAGTCCAAAATGGCGGGCGCTGTTTATGAACCTCAACCTGCCCCTGGACTGCCACCATCTGGCCATTTATATACAGCAGCCGGATGGAAAGTTTAAGGAGACTACAAGTGACCATTTCCACACACATTGCACAGGCACGGTCCATTGTTGTCACCATCAGGAAACTCACCCTGAGAAATGCCATGCAGCCTTTACTGGAGTGCATATATAAAAGAAATGGCTGTAAAAGGCTGCAGGAGATCAGTAGCAATGAGAGGTAACAAAGACTATTATTCCAAATTTATATTTATCTTTATAAATAAAGAAGTGCGTTTCAAAAATAACTGCCATTTATTTTAAAATGGCAGTTGTTTATGATGCACACTTCTTTAGTTAAAGTGTTGCTAAGCCCTCAATAGTACAATCAGTCTGTATATACAATAAAGCATGCTTGTTATACTCACTGTAGAATTGAAGGGGTTAATCCTCCACATTGTGTAAAAAGGCTGCTTGATCCTGTCTTCTCTGATCTTCCCTTTCCTCTTCAGTCCCCAATCCATCTTCTGATAGAACAGAGCTTTGGGGGCCAGCTGCACATGCTCAGTTTGATGTGTATTGCTAGAGATATTTTTATTCTTGGGTTAGTGTATGTGATCAGCGTAGAGCCAATCAGCACTGTCCAGACAGAGGGTCAGGGGTCCTGCAGCCTCATAAGACAGTCAGGGGAGAATGAAAATTCCTCCTACAAGCTGTAACCAGTGGATATAGTGAATGCAGGGTCCGGGGAGAGCGGATATAGTGAATGCGGGATCCGGGGAGAGCGGATATAGTGAATGCGGGGTCCGGGGAGACTGGATATAGTGAATGCAGGGTCCGGGGAGACTGGATATAGTGAATGCAGGGTCCGGGGAGAGCGGATATAGTGAATGCAAAGTCCGGGGAGAGCGGTTATAGTGAATGCAGGGTCCGGGGAAAGTGGATATAGTGAATGCGGGGTCCGGGGAGAGCGGATATAGTGAATGCAGGGTCCGGGGAGACTGGATATTGTGAATGTGGGGTCCGGGGAGACTGGATATAGTGAATGCGGGGTCTGGGGAGAGCTGATATAGTGAATGCGGGGTCCGGAGAGACCAGATATAGTGAATGCAAACTCCGGGGAGAGCGGATATAGTGAATGCGGGGTCCGGGGAGAGCGGATATAGTGAATGCAGGGTCTGGAGAGACCAGATATAGTGAATGCAGCCTCTGGGGAGAGCAGATATAGTGAATGCAGGGTTCGGGGAGAGTGGATATAGTGAATGCGGGGTCCGGGGAGAGCGGATATAGTGAATGCAGGGTCCGGGGAGAGTGGATATAGCGAATGCAGAGTCCGGGGAGAACAGATATAGTGAATGCAGGGTCTGGGGAGATCGGATATAGCAAATGCAGGGTCCGGGGAGATTGGATATAGTGAATGCAGGGTCCTGGGAGAGCGGATATAGTGAATGCAGGGTCTGGAGAGACCAGATATAGTGAATGCAGGCTCTGGGGAGAGCGGATATAGTGAATGCAGGGTCCGGGGAGACCAGATATAGTGAATGCGGGGTACAGGGAGAGTGGGTATAGTGAATGCAGGGTCCGGAGAGACCGGGTATAGTGAATGCGGGGTCCGGGGAGACCGGATATAGTGAATGCGGGGTCTGGGGAGAGCAGATATAGTGAATGCAGGGTCTGGGGAGAGCAGATATAGTGAATGCGGGGTCCGGGGAGAAAGGATATAGTGAATGCGGGGTCCGGGGAGACCAAATATAGTGAATGCGGGGTCCGGGGAGACCAAATATAGTGAATGCAGGGTCCGGGGTTTAGTAACACTTTAGCTAAATTGCACCCAGTTAGGATTACTCCAACCTAAATGCAGAAAATGACGACCAGCTGCATGTAATTTTTAATATGACAGGTCCACTTTCCCTTCGCTTGACTTTGTTCCCGTGTTTCCAACCAGTACAAAGACTTTCATTCCGGACTCATCGGACCTTTGCTTGTCTGCCGACCAAATGTCTTGAAGCGTTTCACCGTGCAGCAGATTTCGATGGAAGACTTCTCTCTCGTGTTCATGGAGATGGACGAAACGAAGAGCTGGTACTTCAAAGAGAATTGGCTGCGACATTGTCCGTCCACTTGTGCATATCAAGCCAACGTATTACGTTCCTGCACTTCAGCCTGCAAGTCGCCATCAGCTGCTGAAGATGTTCAACATGACCACATCTTTCATGGTAATGAGCTTCAGTCACAATTTGATCACTTCTGTCCTATGCAAAACCTTGGACTACTGCAGGGTTATGGGCAAGAAAGAAAGAACGGTCACAGTTCACATGCAAGATCCAAAAGTTGGTCTGTGCTGGACATGTCACTATGGTGATGTTTGGGCTGCATGGGCTCATATTGCTTCCTCTTTGCTGCCCCCCAGCTAGTTTAAGGTGATCTGTAGCGGGACTGTTGTTTTAAACATTCTTGACAAGTAAGTAGACTAACTTCAAAACTTTAAATCCTTCATTGACATCGGTAGCTGCAGGCACCGCGGAGCAATTCATCTTCAAAGTCCTGTGGCAGGGCTATGGACATTCAGGTTTTTGAAGCATTCTTAGCAAGTACTTAGACCAACTTTAAAACAATTCTTCACTAATCTCAGTAACTGAGTTGACCTTGAAAACCGCCGCCCCACCCCCCCCACACCAAAAAAATATATATATCAGCCGACCGCAAAATCTGCCCCTACGACCTCACTACCCCCACTCCAAACAAAAAAAACTATCTCAGCCGACCCCGAAAACCCACCCCCCCCCAACCTCACCACCCCTCCCCACCCCCATACCTCCCCCCCCAAAAAAAAAACGACCTCAGCCGACCTAGAAACCTGCCCCGCCCCACCCCCTCACCCCGAAAAAAACAAAATCTCAGCCAACCTCGAAACCTGCTCCCCCAAACTCACCAAACCCGCCCCACCCCCATACCTCCATACCTCCCCCCAAAAAAAATACTATCTCAGCAGACCTCAAAACCCGGCCCCCGACCTCACCCCCCCCAAAAAATAAAAAACTTTCTCAGCCGACCTCAAAACCTGCCCCCTGAGCTCAACACCCCTGCCCTACCCCTCACCCCCCCCAAAAAAAACTATCTCAGCCTACCTCACCACCCCCGCCCACCCCAAAAAAAAAACTAGCTCAGCCGACCTCGAAACCCATCCCCCGACCTCACCATCCCCTCCCCACCCCCCCATCCCAAAAAAAACCTATCTCAGCCAACCTCAAAACCCACCCCTCCGACCTCACCGCCCCCGCACCAACCCCCCACCCCCCAAAAAAACTATCTCAGCCGACCTTGAAACACGCTCCCCAAACTCCCCAAACCTGCCCCACCCCACCCCACCCCACCCCAAAAAAACCTTTCTCAGCCGACCTCAAAATCCAGCCCCCCAACCTCACCACCCCCACCCAAAAAACCCCAATCTTAGCCAACCTCGAAACCTGCCCACCCGCCCCCTACAAACTATCGCAGCCTACCTCGAAACCTGCCGACCCGACCTCACCACCCTCGCTCCACCGCCCACCCCCCAAAAAAACTATCTCAGCCGACCTCGAAACCTGCCCCACCCCCCAAAAAACCCCAATCTCAGCCAACCTCGAAACCTGCCCACCCGCCCCCTACAAACTATCTCAGCCTACCTCTCAGCCCCTATGACCTCACCATCCCCACTCCCCCCACCCCCCCAAAAAACCCCCTATCTCTGCCAACCACGAAACCCGCCCCCCCCCGAACTCACCAAACCCGCCCCACCCCCATACCCCCCTCAAAAAAAACTATCTCAGCCGACCTCGAAACCCACCCCCCCCCCGACCTCACCACTCCCGCACCCACCCCCCCCCATCCCAAAAAAACGATCTCAGCCGACCTCGAAACCTGCCCACCCGACTTCACCATCCCCACCCCAAAAAAAAAATTATTTAAGTCGACCTCGAATCCCATCGACCCAACCTTAACACCCCCCCCGCCGCCCACAAACTATCTCAGCCGACCTCGAAACCCGCCCCACCCCCCCAAAAAAACCTATCTCAGCCAACCTTGAAACCTGCCGACCCGATCTCACCACCCCCGCTCCACCGCCCACCCCCCAAAAAAACTATCTCAGCCGGCCTCAAAAACCACCCCCCTGACCACACCACCCCCGCCCCCCCCCACTGCAAAAAAAACTTTCTTAGCCTACCTCAAAACCTGCTCCCCCAAACTCACCATCCCCACCCCACTCCCTTACCCCCCAAAAAAGCCTATCTCAGCTGACATTGAAACCTGCCGCCCGACCTCACCACCCCGCCCCACCCCAAAAAAAAAATACTATCTCAGCCAACCTCGAAACCTGCCCTACTCCCCCACCCCCCAAAAAAATGATCTCAGTTGACCTCGAAACCCGCCCCCCTGACCTCACTACCCCCGCACCACCCCTCATTCCAAAAAAAAAAACTATCTCAGCCGACCTCGAAATCGGCCCCCACAACTTCCCCCCCCACCCCCCCAAAACATTTCTCAGCCGACCTCACCACCTCTGCCCTACTCCCCCACCCCCCCAAAAAAATTATCTCAGTTGACCTCAAAACCTGCCATCCTGACCTCACCACCCCTGCACCACCCCATCCCCAAAAAAAAACTTTCTTAGCCTACCTCAAAACCTGCTCCCCCAAACTCACCATCCCCGCCCCACTCCCTTACCCCCCAAAAAAGCCTATCTCAGCCGACATTGAAACCTGCCGCCCGACCTCACCACCCCGCCCCACCCCAAAAAAAAAATACTATCTCGGCCAACCTCGAAACTCGCCTTCCCAACCTCACCAACCCCCCGCCCCACCCCCCCCAACGCAAAAAAAAAAAACTATCTCAGCCGTCCTGGAAACCATCCCCCCATCCCAAAAAAAAACTATCTCAGCCAACCTCGAAACCCGCCTTCCCAAGCTCACCACCCCTGCCTCACCCCCCCAACGCAAAAAAAAAACCTATCTCAGTCGACCTCACCAACCCCGCCCCACCCCCCCAAAAAAAACTATCTCAGCTGACCTTGAAAACTGCCCCCCCCGACCTCATCACCTGCACCCCACCCCCGAAAAAAAAAACTTTCTCAGAGAACCTAGAAACATACCCCCCCCGACCTCAACACCCCTGCCCCGCCCCCCATCCCCCCCAAAACAAATGATCTCAGTCAGCCTCTAAACCTGCCCCCCGACTTCACCACCCCTGCCCCCCCCCAACCTCCCCCAAAAAATTATCTCAGCCGAACTCGAAACCTGCCCCCCTGACCTCACTACCCTCACTTTACCCCCCCCAAAAAAAAAATTCTCAGTCGAACTCGAAACCTGCCCCCCCCAACCTCAACACCCCCGCCCCACCCGACCTCAACACCTCCGCCCCACCCTATAATAAAAACTCCTGGTAGTGACTCAGCAGCTCAGCTCCCCCTGCTCTCTCCTGCCAGTGGTGACTCAGCAGCTCAACCCACCCAGATGCTCTCGACCAGCATTGATTCAGCAGCTCAGATCCCCCTCCAAGCAGTGACTCAACAGATCCACTCTCTCCTCCCACAGCTTGTTCTGTATTTATATTAGAAGGTTGGAAGGCTATTGAATTATTGCTTCCTTCCAATAAATAATCCCGTATGATTTTATTTCCAGACCTCCTACTGCGCCTTGTCTGATGATGGTATTCTTATCATCACTCAAAGTTGAACTAAAGGAAAAACCCTTAAAGAAGGGTTATAACCTCTGTCGATTTTTATTTGCTGTCTGTTTCCCATTGGGGAAATTTCCCTTTACTTCCCATAGCCAAAACAGGAAGTGAGAGGAAATTCCTCCAAAGTGAGGGAATCCTTGGTTGATGTCCTACCTATCTTGGTTGATGTCCTACCTATCCTGGTTTATGTCCTACCTATCCTGGTTTATGTCCTACCTATCCTGGTTGAAGGCCTACCTATCCTGGTTGATGTCACACCTATCCTGGTTGATGTCCTACCTATCCTGGTTGATGTCCTACTTATCCTGGTTTATGTCCTACTTATCCTGGTTGATGTCCTACTCATCCTGGTTGATGTCCTACCTATCCTGGTTGATGTCACACCTATCCTGGTTGATGTCCTACCTATCCTGGTTGATGTCCTACTTATCCTGGTTGATGTCCTACCTATCCTGGTTGATGTCCTACCCAGGGGCGGACTGACCATTTGGAAACTTGGGCACTGTCCGAGGGTCCGGGGTCAGTAGGGGGCCCCATGAGATGCCCCTGGTACCTTTTTCATAGGCTTTTTTGAGTTTGGGCAAGGACACGGGCCCCATGATCCCCTATTGCCCAGGGGCCCCATGAGTTGTCAGTCTGCCCCTGGTCCTACCTATCCTGGTTGATGTCCTACTTATCCTGGTTGACGTCCTACCTATCTTGGTTGAAGTCCTACCTATCCTGGTTGATGTCCTATCTATCCTGGTTGATGTCCTACCCAGGGGCGGACTGACCATTTGGAAACTTGGGCACTGCCCGAGGGTCCGGGGTCAGTAGGGGGCCCCATGAGATGCCCCTGGTACCTTTTTCATAGGCTTTTTTGAGTTTGGGCAAGAACACAGGGGTCCCATGATCCCCTATTGCCCAGGAGCCCCATGAGTTGTCAGTCCACCCTTGGTCCTACCTATCCTGGTTGATGTCCTACCTATCCTGGTTGATGTCCTACCGATCCTGGTTGGGCAATGATGCCTCTCGTTACAGTGAAGAGTTATATTGTCATATTTTATATCTTTTTTTTGCATTTTAGCAATCAATGGCTATGTGGACGACTCTCTTCCTGGACTCGTCTTGCCTTTGGATAGAAAGATACGATGGCACCTGCTGAACATTGGAAGAAGTGACATCCTTCCTGTGCAGTTTCATGGCAACATCCTCAAGCAAGGAAGCCAGAAGGACCATCCATGTAGTATAGTGAACCTATACCCTGGTATGAATTGTAGGATTTTACTCTTCTATTCATGGAAAATAATTGCTGAATTGTTTGTCATCAAATCCAAAAAGCTTCTCACACATTGTGGTTCATGTACTGAAGGAGTGCAGCTTTTTCTCTGTGCAATGTGAATTTACACTTAGCTCAGTTGCTGCAAAACCCAATGGAAGATCTGTCTGGGATGGTAGGGGTGCTTACATTGCGGTGATGATGTCATCTCCTCTGTGATCTAATGCTGCATGATGGGAGGTCACATGCCCCCCCCCGCCCCCCCCCCAGATGCACTGTGTATATTTTGCAGGGCTTCCAGTAGGAAATATAGGTAGCCCCTCCACCCCCGTACCAGGCCTGGGCCCCATTGGAGGCTAGCAAGGGGTCCAGCAGGGATGCCTTTGGGCGGCCCACATTGCTTCTCCCCCTCAGAACTCCCAGCATAGACTGTATTCATCTTGTAGTGCAGAACTGAAGATTGTCTCCTTCGAGGCACCATCCTGCTCACTCTCGGCCATCATCAACGTTGCAGCCTCACAAGGATGATTTGGTGGTTGCTGGCATGTGATAGGTACAGGGTCAGTGGTGGGTGGAAGGACTGATGGGGTACTGTGACAGGTACAGGGTTATAGAATGGGGAAGTGGGGATTCAAACTGCTCATAGAGGCTGGCGTAACTTGCAGTAGGCCAAGTATATAGGGGTTAATGAGAGGCCAAGGAGAGTCCCGACCCCTGGACAGGGGTTACACACACCTGACCCCTGCACTATGCGCATTACACACAGCTGACCCCTGCACTATGCGCATTACACACAGCTGACCCCTGCACTATGCGCATTACACACAGCTGACCCCTGCACTATGCACATTACACACAGCTGACCCCTGCACTATGCACATTACAGACACCTGACTGCTGCACTCTGTACAGTACATACTTTTGACCCCTGCACTCTGTACATTACAGACACCGGACCCCTGCACTCTGTACATTACAGACAATGGACCCCTGCACTCTGTACATTACATACTTCTAAACCCCTGCACTCTGTACATTACAGACAATGGACCACTGCACTCTGTACATTACAGACAATGGACCCCTGCACTCTGTACATTACATACTTCTAAACCCCTGCACTCTGTACATTACAGACAATGGACCACTGCACTCTGTACATTACAGACAATGGACCCCTGCACTCTGTACATTACATACTTCTCACCACTGCAATGTGTACATTACATACTTCTGATCCCGGCACTCTGTACATTACATACTTCTCACCACTGCAATGTGTACATTACATACTTCTGATCCCTGCACTCTGTACATTACATACTTCTGACCACTGTAATGTGTACATTACATACTTCTGATCCCTGCACTCTGTACATTACATATGTCTGACCACTGCACTCTGTACATAACACACTTCTGATCCCTGCACTCTGTACATTACATACTTCTGATCCCTGCACTCTGTACATAACACACTTCTGATCCCTGCACTCTGTACATTACATACTTCTGATCCCTGCACTCTGTACATAACACACTTCTGATCCCTGCACTCTGTACATTACATACTTCTGACCACTGCAATGTGTACATTACATACTTCTGATCCCTGCGCTGCATACATTACATACTTCTGATCCCTGCGCTGCGTACATTACACACTTCTGATCCCTGCACTCTGTACATAACACACTTCTGATCTCTGCACTCTGTACATTACATACTTCTGATCCCTGCACTCTGTACATAACACACTTCTGATCTCTGCACTCTGTACATAACACACTTCTGATCTCTGCACTGTGTACATTACATACTTCTGACCACTGCAATGTGTACATTACATACTTCTGATCCCTGCGCTGCATACATTACATACTTCTGATCCCTGCGCTGCGTACATTACATACTTCTGATCCCTGCATTCTGTACATAACGCACTTCTGATCCCTGCACTCTGTACATAACGCACTTCTGATCCCTGCACTCTGTACATAATGCACTTCTGATCCCTGCACTCTGTACATAACACACTTCTGATCCCTGCACTCTGTACATAACACACTTCTGATCCCTGCACTCTGTACATAACACACTTCTGATCCCTGCATTCTGTACATAACGCACTTCTGATCCCTGCACTCTGTACATTACATACTTCTGATCCCTGCACTGTGTACATTACATACTTCTGATCCCTGCACTGTGTACATTACATACTTCTGATCCCTGCGCTGCATACATCACATATGTCTGACCACTGCACTCTGTACATAGGCTCACGTTTTCTGTTTTAAGCACAGTTTTACCACACCCACAATCTTCATTCTTCTCCTCTGGGTGCTTAAGGCAGGGGGCCTGTCAGAAAGGCTGTATGGGGTTCCATGATTCCTAATGGTACTGCCAAGCTTGCTTTGATAAAATGAGTTGTGGGGGGGGGGCTACGAAATTGAACGAGCAAAGCGACAAAGTCTCTGTAAATGTGTATATGGCGGAGTAAAAAAAAATTCTATTTTATGACTAAATGTGCAATATTGGCATAAAAAAATTGGTTAAAATCATTCAGATTTTTTTTTTTTTAACTAACTCATTCACAGAATTCAATTGAATGTCGATAAAATGCCGAGACTCTCCTGGAAGATATGACACCTTGGATTTTTTTTTTGTTTTGTTTTTTTTTTGTCAACTTTATTCTCTTCAACTTACGTGAGTGTCTTTATTTCAGGTGTCGGGGTGACTTTGGAAATGACAGCTCAGACAACTGGCCTGTGGCTTATAGAACCAGAAGGAGAATATAATGACCATAATATGACAGCACTCTACCTAGTCTATAATTCAAGTGAGTCTGTACAAAGATAAGTGTGTGGAGATGAGTGCCTGGGCAATACTGTTATTAAAGATGTTGTAATTAAATCTACATTATATGGCCATTATATTACATTAAGTGACCATCACACCTCTATGAGCTTGTTGATTTGATTTCCAAAAACACTTCCATTAATATGGAGTTGCCCCCATTGTAGCTATAACAGCCTCTGTTCTCCTGGGAAAACGTTCCATAAGATTTTGGAGAGTGTCTGGGGAAATTTGTGCATTTGTGAGGTCAGGTGCTGATGTTCAATTAGAAGACCTGGCTCACATTCGGCATTTCAACGCATCACAAAGATGCCCAGTAGGATTGAGGCCAGGTATTGATATTGGATGAGAAGACCTGACTCCAAAAGGTGTTTGGCATTGGTGAGGTCAGGTACTGATGTTGGATGAGAAGACCTGATCCCAGAAGTGTTTAGTAGGGTTGAGGTCAGGTACTGATGTTGGATGAGAAGACCTGAATCCAAAGGTGTTCAGTAGGGTTAAGGTCAGGTGCTGATGGTTGAGAAGACCTGATCCCAGAAGTGTTTAGTAGGGTTGAGGTCAGGAACTGATGTTGGATGAGAAGACCTGATCTCAGAAGTGTTTAGTAGGGTTGAGGCCAGGAACTGATCTTGGATGAGAAGACCTGATCCCAGAAGTGTTTAGTAGGGTTGAGGTCAGGTACTGATGTTTGATGAGAAGACCTGAATCCAAAGGTGTTCAGTAGGGTTAAGGTCAGGTGCGGATGGTTGAGAAGACCTGATCCCACAAGTGTTTAGTAGGGTTGAGGTCAGGAACTGATGTTGGATGAGAAGACCTGATCTCAGAAGTGTTTAGTAGGGTTGAGGTCAGGAACTGATGATGGATGAGAAGACCTGATCCCAGAAGTGTTTAGTAGGGTTGAGGTCAGGAACTGATGTTGGATGAGAAGACCTGAACCCAGAAGTGTTTAGTAGGGTTGAAGTCAGGTACTGATGTTGGATGAGAAGACCTGATCCCAGAAGTGTTTAGTAGGGTTGAGGTCAGGTACTGATGTTGGATAAGAAGACCTGATCCCAGAAGTGTTTAGTAGGGTTGAGGTCAGGAACTGATGTTGGATGAGAAGACCTGATCTCAGAAGTGTTTAGTAGGGTTGAGGTCAGGAACTGATGTTGGATGAGAAGACCTGAATCCAAAGGTGTTTAGTAGGGTTGAAGTCAGGTACTGATGTTGGATGAGAAGACCTGATCCCAGAAGTGTTTAGTAGGGTTGAGGTCAGGTACTGATGTTGGATAAGAAGACCTGATCCCAGAAGTGTTTAGTAGGGTTGAGGTCAGGTACTGATGTTGGATGAGAAGACCTGAATCCAAAGGTGTTCAGTAGGGTTAAGGTCAGGTACTGATGGTTGAGAAGACCTGATCCCAGAAGTGTTTAGTAGGGTTGAGGTCAGGAACTGATGTTGGATGAGAAGACCTGAATCCAAAGGTGTTCAGTAGCGTTAAGGTCTGGTACTGATGGTTGAGAAGACCTGATCCCAGAAGTGTTTAGTAGGGTTGAGGTCAGGAACTGATGATGGATGAGAAGACCTGATCTCAGAAGTGTTTAGTAGGGTTGAGGTCAGGAACTCATGATGGATGAGAAGACCTGATCCCAGAAGTGTTTAGTAGGGTTGAGGTCAGGAACTGATGTTGGATGAGAAGACCTGATCTCAGAAGTGTTTAGTAGGGTTGAGGTCAGGTACTGATGTTGGATGAGAAGACCTGATCCCAGAAGTGTTTAGTAGGGTTGAGGTCAGGTACTGATGTTGGATGAGAAGACCTGAATCCAAAGGTGTTCAGTAGGGTTAAGGTCAGGTACTGATGGTTGAGAAGACCTGATCCCAGAAGTGTTTAGTAGGGTTGAGGTCAGGAACTGATGTTGGATGAGAAGACCTGAATCCAAAGGTGTGCAGTAGGGTTGAGGACAGGTACTGATGTTTGATGAGAAGACCTGATCTCAGAAGTGTTTAGTAGGGTTGAGGTCAGGAACTGATGTTGGATGAGAAGACCTGATCTCAGAAGTGTTTAGTAGGGTTGAGGTCAGGTACTGATGTTGGATGAGAAGACCTGATCCCAGAAGTGTTTAGTAGGGTTGAGGTCAGGTACTGATGTTGGATGAGAAGACCTGAATCCAAAGGTGTTCAGTAGGGTTAAGGTCAGGTACTGATGGTTGAAAAGACCTGATCCCAGAAGTGTTTAGTAGGGTTGAGGTCAGGAACTGATGTTGGATGAGAAGACCTGAATCCAAAGGTGTGCAGTAGGGTTGAGGACAGGTACTGATGTTTGATGAGAAGACCTGATCCCAAAGGTGTTCAGTAGGGTTGAGGTCAGGTACTGATGTTGGATGAGAAGACCTGAATCCAAAGGTGTTTAGTAGAGTTGAGGTCAGGTACTGATGTTGGATGAGAAGACTTGATCCCAATGGTGTTCAGTAGGGTTAAGTTCAGGTACTGATTGTTGAGAAGACCCAATCCCAAAGGTGTTCAGCAGGATTGAGGTCAGGTGCTGATGTTGGATGAGAAGACCTGATTCCAAAGGTGTTCAGTAGGGTTAGGATAAGGTACTGATGTTGGTTGATAAGACCCAATCCCAAAGGTGTTCAGTAGAGTTGAGGTCAGGTACTGATATTGGGTGAGAAGACCTGATTCCAAAGGTCTTCCTAAAGAAGGGATGAGGTCAGGTCTCTGTGCCGGACACTCAAGTTCCTGCACACTAAACTGGTCAAACCATGTCTTTATGGAGCTGACTTTGTAAACAGGGGCACAGTCATGTTGGAACAGAAAACGGTCTTCCTCAAACTGTTACCACAAGGGTGGAGCCACAAGGGTGGAAGAGCACAATTGTCTAAAATGTCTTTGTATTCTGTAGTATCAACAGTACCCTTCACTGGAAACACCTGAACCCAATCATTTGAAGAGGGGCCAAATACTTCCACATAGTGTACATATTAAAGCATCATTACATAGTGCAAATTTAGTAACGAACATAATATGTATTGTACATGTGCTTCGTCCTTCAGGGTGTCACCAACCTCTTGGTTTATCTTCAGGAAAAATCAAAGATTCACAGATTACTGCATCAGGACATTATGGTAAGAAATGTATTTTTAAACAACTACTATGCAAGATACAAAACAAACATATGCAACCCCAAATAAAATATATAACACACATTATGTGGTCAATGTTTGTGGACATCTGACCATCAAAACCTATATGAGCTTGTTGGACATTCCATTCCAAAACCAAAGCACGGGCATTAAGTTGGTTCCTGCTTTGTGCCTGTACTGATGCAGCCACAAGAACATTTGTGAGGTCAGATGGAGGAGAAGTCCTGGCTCACAATCAGCATTTCTGTTCATCTTAATGGTGTTCAGTAGGATTGAGGTCATTACTATGTGTAGGCTACTCAAGTCCCACCACACCAAACTGGTCAAACGGTGTCTGCATGGAGCTGAAACAGAAAATGGTCTTCCCCAAATTTTTGCCACAAGTTTGAAAATACACAATGGTCATGGTGTATGTCAATGGCGTCAGTCATTTGAAAGGGGGGGGGGGTCCACTTACCGTTGCCTATTTTAGGTTGTTGCGATGGTCAGGTGTCCACAAACCTTTGGCCATATAGTGTACTTTAGTAAAGCTGGCCACTCCATGTATTCTTACTGAGATGTTCCTAATGAGGTGGTGAGGTAGATTTCACAGAGTCACATGTGCATAGGGAAAAGAGTTCCCCCAGAAAGACAGTTTCACATGGGACCATGCAGCTTAGTCAAAAGGGCTTTATTAGAAAAACAATTATGCGTTGTAAAAAGACAATGTTGTCTAGTCACCTAAGCAGCTGCTCATACATCCTCATACATACACACATGGGAAGAGCGAGAATAATTAACACCTTCCCACCCGACCTATAACAGATTTGATGGCCTGGCGGGACACTCGCCGTTGTGACGGGACACAGCCCATGACATATCACAATGGAAACAAGTGAGAGATGCCTTGTCAAAACACTAAAACCTACTCACTAGATCAACAGCCATTGCCGATATAGTTGGTACTCATCCTCAACTGGTAGCACAACGTGCTAAAAACCTACGAGACATGCTAGTCCACTCAGAATTTTGTAAAAGATTGACGAATACCTGGATCAAGAGAGTCCCCCCCTAAAAGGCATGTTTGCTTTTGGTCACTGCCAAATCTGTAGATTTCTTGATAAGACAGGTGTGTTCGCCAATTGGGATCAGTCGAAACAATATAAGATCCGGGGTTTCGTGAACTGCTCGACAACACGCTTTTTAATCTGTATGCTTGAATGCCCCTGTAAAAAGTATTCTATTGGGAAGACTAAGCGACAGCTCCGAATACGTATTGGTGAGCACGTCCGTAGTATCAAAAACATTAAGAAGAGCAAAAATAGAGAAGAACACAGTCCCATAGCGATGAATTTTGCTGAATGCCATAATGGAAACCCAGATGGCTTGAAAGTAAAGGGAATCTTTCTGCTTCATCTCTCAAGAGGTTGCCGGGATTTTAATACAGTCCTAAGCAGAAAGAAAACAAATGTGGATTTTTAAATGAGGTGCCCTGACCCCACAGGGCCTGAATACAGAATGTAACTTACAGGTCTTTCTGGAATCGTAGGGACCCTCACGTGTTGTTCCCGTAGTTCCTTTTATTTAAATGAGGATGTTTCAATGTAGGAACTCAATGACCTTGTAAGTACCTATCCTTTTCTTCTCTTTTTTACTACTATTTTTGAAGATATCTCTAGATATGGTCAGGGGCGGACTGACCATATGGAAACTGGGGCACTGCCCAAGGGCCTGGGGTCAGTAGGGGGCCCCATGAGATGCCCCTGGTACCTTTTTCATAGGCTTTTTTGAGTTTGGGCAAGGACACAGGGGCCCCATGATCCCCTCATTGCCCGGGGTCCCATGAGTTGTCAGTCCGCCCCTGGATATGGTCTACTCCTAGCCGAGATCTTTATAGATCTATGCAGTAACTTGACTTGTGTTTTCCCTGGAGGTATCGTGCATCATCTACTTTTGAGTGTGTGCGCAATTATGCTGAGAGGCGACATTTCTTGGTGAAATAGGATACAGCCGCACCGCAAGGTATAAATATCCTGACATATTGGCCCCGCCTATCCCTGAAGAAGCCAAAGCCCATTGGGCGAAACATGTTGGACTACACCTCTCCACACACGTCCCACGCGGGACATCACCGCGTTCTGCTACTCCCTCGTCCGACTTCCATCACACTTATGGGCATCCAGCACCTCCAGCTGTCAGGGACCATCGCGACGCATGGGTCTACATATGCGTAGGTGTCTGTCAAGACATGCAGGCAGCAGGGCACTAGGACCCAGGCGCACCCGTCATCTATGACAGTACTGGGCAGGCACTAGGACTTAGGCTGCGCCTCTCAGGTGCAGGGCGGGCTACTTAAACCAGCCCTGCACAGACACTTGTTGCCGAATGGTCTTTGCGTATCCTGTTGCCTGTGTTGTGAGTACTCTGATCTGGATTGTCTGACCTTGTTGCCTTCTCCTGACCCCTTGGCTTGCCTGACTCTGCTCCTGGATGCTCCCTTATAGATCTGATCTTCTGGTATTGACCCTGCGTGTGACCCGACTATCCCTTGCCTACCATCTTGTACCGCACCGACCCGCTAGTTACCGACACGGCCTGTTTGACTCTGATCTTGCTCATCCATCCATCCATCCCTCAGGGATCCCCGGGCTCCCTCACATCAGACTCTTAACCCACAGGAGCCTCTGGCAGACTCCTCTACCTCTGGTAGAGATACCCGGTAGCTGCGACCTGGTCCCGGAACGCTCCAAGTCCATCCCCACCATCAGGGGCCCTGGTGAACAAGTGTTCCGGTACTTATATTCCGCACTCTGGGGAGACTCTATCAGGGGACTGATAGAGGTGCTGTCAGGTGGTGCTGTCAGGTGTACACCAGCCATACATACAGTGGACAGAATAGGAATTTCCATACCGCCAGTGCTGTACAGCATATGAGGAATGCATCTCCATGCCATCTAGCGGTACTGTCCTGGAAATATTCACCACCTCATTAGGAACACCTTAGTAAGAATACATGGAGTGGGCAGCTTTACTAAAGTACACTATATGGCCAAAGGTTTGTGGACACCTTGACCATCGCAACAACCTAAATAGGCAATGGTAAGTGGACCCCCCCCCCTTTCAAATGACTGACATCATTAACATACACCATGACCATTGAGTATGAGACCATTTGAGTTTTGGTGACCACACCCACTTACCTACTGCAATTCCCCTGAGTGAGTCAGCAATCATTTGGTAGCCGATATGAATATAGGGTAACCATTGTATTAAAATCCCTTTCATAGCTCTTTTAAGTTCTTTGTATAGACTTCATAGAGTACATGGCAGAGCAAAGAAAGTCAAGGTGAGCCTAGCCAGAATAATGGTTTAACTAAGAGCTTGGGCACTTGGTTCAAGTTCCATGAAAGATAATGGGACCACAGCTGGCCCCCCTATACACAAGGACCTAAATATTTTATGTTGTTCTGCTCTTTTGCATTGTCATTATCTTTTTCCCTTTTGCTAATAAAGGATCTTGGGTGCCATCCCTGGCCAGACTGGGAAACAGCGGAACTGTAAATGCTTGGAGTGTAGACAATCAGAATTCTTGGATTCAGGTGAAGGTTGATAGAAATGTGTCCGTTTGCTTACCAATAGCATTTGTTGTTATGTTAAATATCAGAACACTAAAGAGTCTATTTATAACAAATTGCTCCAGTCCAAACTGTATTTTAGGGCATGGTGGCCTACTTTTATTGGACAAAATAGAAAGTTCACATACACATCAGTTGCCCATGCAGGGGTTTCCACCATCAACATGAAAAGTCAACTGAAAAAGCTGATCCACCTGGCTCCCCTGTCAGCAGCACCGCTTCTCTCCTTACCAGTCCCTCTGACTGCGTTGCCCAGCCATCCTGGCTCCCTTGGCTGTCTTGACCTTTAGTCACAGTACCCTGCTGTACAGCCTCTGGACAGGGGTTCTCCTGACACCCCAATAAGAGCCCACCTGACTCCTGGCCCGAGACCTCCTATCTCCTGGTTGTTGGCTCTGGCTCCTTTGACCCCTGGGTGAGACCCTCTGTGTCCTGGCTGGGGCTTCTCTGAGCACTGGGAGAGACCCTCTGTCTCCTGGCTGGGGCTTCTCTGACCACTGGGAGAGACCCTCTGTCTCCTGGCTGAGCTCCTCTGACTGCTGGGTGAGACCCACTATCTCCTATCTGAGCGAGACCTCCTATCTCCTGGTTGTTGGCTCTGGCTCCTCTGACCCCTGGGTGAGACCCTCTGTGTCCTGGCTGGGGCTTCTCTGACCACTGGGAGAGACCCTCTGTCTCCTGGCTGAGCTCTTCTGACTGCTGGGTGAGACCCTCTCTGTTCTGGCTGGGGCTCCTCTGACCGCTGAATAGAACCCTCTGTCTCCTAGCTGGACTCCTCTGACCACTGGGTGAGACCCTCTTTCTCCTGGCTGAGCGAGACCCTCTATCACCTGGCTGGGCTCTTCTGTCCACTGGGTGAGACCCTCTGTGTTCTTGCAGGGGCTCCTCTGACCCCTGGATTAGATCCTCTGTCTCCTATCTGGGCTCCTCTGACCACCAGGTGAGACCCTCTGTCTCCCAACTCCTGGCTGAGTTCCTGTTACCCCTGGGTGAGACCCTCTGTCTCCCGACTCCTGGATGGGCTCACTTGACCCCTGGGTGAGACCCTCTGTCTCCCAACTCCTAGCTGGGCTCCTCTGACCACTGGGTGAGACCCTCTTTCTCCTGGCTGAGCGAGACCCTCTATCTCCTAGCTGGGCTCTTCTGTCCGCTGGGTGAGACCCTCTGTGTTCTTGCAGGGGCTCCTCTGACCCCTGGATTAAATCTTCTGTCTCCTAGCTGGGCTCCTCTGACCACCAGGTGAGATCCTCTGTCTCCCAACTCCTGGCTGAGATCCTCTGACCACTGGGTGAGACCCTCTTTCTCCTGGCTGAGCGAGACCCTCTATCTCATGGCTGGGCTCTTCTGTCCGCTGGGTGAGACCCTCTGTGTTCTTGCAGGGGCTCCTCTGACCCCTGGATTAAATCTTCTGTCTCCTAGCTGGGCTCCTCTGACCACCAGGTGAGACCCTCTGTCTCCCAACTCCTGGCTGAGATCCTCTTACCCCTGGGTGAGACCCTCTGTCTCCCGACTCCTGGATGGGCTCACTTGATCCCTGGGTGAGACCCTCTGTCTCCCAACCCCTGGCTGGGCTCCTCTGACTTCTGGGTGCGACCTCCTATATCTCCCGACTCCTGAAGGTGGCTCCTTTGACCCCTGGATGAGACTATGTGTCTCCTTATTCCTGGCTGGAACTCCTCTGACCCCTGGGTGAGACCTCCTGTCTCCAATATGGGAGTTGTCTCCAAACAGGGAGCCCTGAACTATCCTCAGGTTTGAGTATATAAAAGCCCTTCATATCTGTGTACTCATATAGTCTGCAGGCACCTGTTAAAATCCAGACACAAGATTGAAGGTTCCGTCTCACCCAAGACACCCAAGACACTTTGTAACCTTCAAGCTCCAGGACCCAATCTGGGACTACAGAATCCAGGGAGAGCCAAAAACACAGCTTTTTCCCTGCTGAAAAATTATAGCTTGGAACCTTGCATTAACCCTTAATGCGAATCCTGTGTCATTTTCATTCTGTGCAAATGGGACAAAATCGAATGTTCTCTGGCTACATTTTAAGCAATTCGATTGTGTGAATGGGGAAAATACTGCAACATGGCCACTAGATGGCGATGGCTAGCATAGGAAATAAGTACACTCCTCAAATCCATCTAGTGGCTATAATAACATGGTATTTTCGAATGTGTGGTGCATTCACGCATTTGACTGGTAGAGGATATAGCCAGAGAGCATTCAATTTTGCCCTGTTTGAACGGAATACACTTACACGCATGAACAGCTTTAAAGTGGTATCTCCAGTCAAGACTTTCAGACTCGGAAAGGCTAGAGGACATCAGAAAAAGGTGTATATAAAATTTAAAAAAGGATGTCACACTGTCATAAGAGGCCTTAAAGGGGGATCCTCAGGGGAGGAGTATGAAGCATGGAGTTGGGCTTTAAAGCAGATCTACAGCCAAGACTTTCAGACCCAGATGGGCTAGAAGACATCAGAAAAAGGTATATATAACATTTTAAAAATAGGATACCATAATGTCACAGAGGCCTTAAAGGGGATCCTCAGAGGTGGAGCATAGAACCTGGAGTTGGACTTTGAAGCAGATCTCCAGCTATGACTTTCAGACCCAGATGGGCTAGAAGACATCAGAAAGAAAGTATATATAAAACTAAATGAAAAAGATATCATATTGCCATATAGGCCTTAAGGGGGATCCTCAGGGGAGGAGCATGGAGCCCAGAGATGGGTTTTAAAGCGGATCTCCAGCCAAGACGGTGCGACAATGAGAACCTCTTAGGAGGAGAAGACTTTGTAAGGTAGCTGTGCCTACATTATGGTAGGAGCCCCTAGGTGCCCAAAACTGTACTTCCACTTTCTAGGCCTAGTCAATATTATTCCTATTGAACCATTGGAGTAGAAAATGGTCCTACTGTAGGGAAATTAATCTGAAGACCTTTAACCACTTGCCCTCCTGAGGATTTCCCCCCCTTAATGACCACGCCTCTTTTTGCTACTCGGCGCTGCACTAATTCAACTGATAATTGCGCGGTCATGCAATGCTGCACCCAAATGAAATTTGCATCCTTTTTTCACACAAATAGAGCTTTCTTTTGGTGTAATTTGATCACCTGTGCGCTTTTTATTTTTCACGCTATAAACAAAAAAAGGCCAAAAATTTTGAAGAAAAACAATATTTTTTACTTTCAGCTATAAAAAATATATAGTAAACTCAAAGTTGGTTATAAATTTAGGCCAAAATGTATTCTGCTCCATGTTTTTGGTAAAAAAAATCCCAATAAGTGTATATTGATTGCTTTGTGTGGAAGTTATAGCGTCTACAAACTATGGTATAGATACTGCAATTTACGCCATTTTTCTGCTATACAGCGCTGCGCTAGTTTAACGGACAATTGCGCGGTCATGCAATACGGTACATAAATGAAATTTACATCCTTTTTTTCCCCACAAATTGAGCTTTCTTTCGGCGGTATTTGATCGCCTGTGCGGTTTTTATTTCTTGCGCTATAAAAAAAAAGGCTGACAATTTTGAGGAAAAAAAAACAATATTTTGGACTTTTTGCTATAAAACATGTCCAGTAAAAAAAAATGCAAAAATCAAATTTAGTCATAAATTTCTGCCAAAATGCATTCTGCGACATGTCTATGCTAAAAAAAACCCCAATACGTGTAAATTAATTGGTTTACGTGAAAGTTATAGCGTTTACAAATGGCGGGAAAGATACTGGGATTTTTAATTTTTATTTATACTAATAATGGCGGCAATCAACGACATATGACGGCGACCAGCGACTTATGGCGGGACTGCGGCGGACTTTTTGACACTGGGGGGGGAACTGACTTGGGGTCACTGACATCCCCAGTGACACCAATACAGTGATCAGTGAAAAAAAAACACTGAAACTGTACTAATGTCACTGGGGAGGAAGGGGTTAACATTTTTAGAATTTGCTGTGTAAGGGGAGTGTTTTACTAGGGGGCGGGGGTGTGTACTGGAAGGGGGGGGGGTTGGGGGGGAGGGAGGGGGGAGCTGATTGAGGGAGAGAAACTCTTCTCTCCCTCTGCAGCTTGTCGGCGAACTGTCACAGAGCAGGGCTGTGTGTAAACAATGCAGCCCTGCTCTGTGTCAGTGATCACCGCTCATCGCTGGAAAACGGCCGGTAAAAACCGGCCGTGACCCGGCGGCGGAGACCCGCTGCTGACACTCGCGGGACAGGTAGAGCGGGCGCGCGCCTCGCACCTGTTTTAAAGGCAGCCGTTTTAAAACGTGCTTTTGCCTACGAGCGCCGCCCTGCCGCCGTTTATATGCGGTGGCTGGGCGGCAAGTGGTTAAGGCTTCAATAATGTACATGGCCCAGGGACAGGGGCTAATGCTGGATAGATTTTAGGAAACCCCCCAGATGCAGTAGATGCAATCCTGGAGAATAGGCGGTAAAAACATTTGTTTCATTGTCTATTATTTTAGGTGGATCTTCTGGCACCCATGATGATTCACGCCATGCAAACTCAAGGTGCTCGCCAGAAATTCCTTTCTCTGTACATATCCCAATATATTGTCTTCTATAGCCTGAATGGAGAAAAGTGGAGCCAGTACCAAGGCAACACCAGTAGTAATCAAATGGTATGTATGTATTTTTGCAGCAGCCGGAAGAAACAGACATCTTATATTGTTGAAATAAAGTGCATGTCAAGCCAAAGCCTGCTATGTGGGGCTCCAATAGAGAGATTTACCCTCATTTCCTGTTCTGCTGACACCAGTTCCACCAGACAGAATCAACAGGTCTATAGCTAAGGTGTAAGAATTGTTCTGATGCATAAGGAGTATAGAGGTGTGGGGGCTGAGATGGCGAAATCCACCTGCCAATCCAGCCCCCAGGCCAATTATTATGTTTAAATGGAACATTTTTGCACACCATAGGGTCTATTTACACATTGCTGTCACACAGCTGTCATGAATAACCCCCCGTAATGCGCCTGATATGTTTATTTCCTATGCTCCTCAGCACCACCTAGTGGCCATAATGATTTTTTTTTTCTGAATACCTCTATTAGGAAACTACTGCATTGCGGCCACTAGATGGAGCTGATGGTTATGGGAAAACCCTATCAGACACATCACAGGGATTATTTGCAATGACTGAGACATTCATACAGTGAATTTTTAATAAATAGACTCCGTATGTAATGTTAATAAATTAAAGAAAAAAAATGACATAGTGGTTTTAGCCTGTTTATAGGCGGAGCTTAAGGCCAGATTCTTTGCGCCCATAGGATCCTGCCGTGATATAGTAATGTGTACGGCAAAATCCAATTTTTTTTTTTTTAATTAATGCAAGTGTATGTTTGCTCCCTGTTGATGATCGATTTGTTAAATGTTATCTGTTGATCCTTCTCCAAATCTAATCACTTCCTATACTCTATGTCTCTTAACATTGTTTCCAGAGTTGGACTACGAAACACCTTCTCAGAGGCGGACTGACCATTTGGAAACCTGGGCACTGCCCGAGGGCCGGGGTCAGTAGGGGGCCCCATGATGGTACCTTTTCATATCCTTTTTTGAGTTTGAGCAAGGACACAGGGGCCCCATGATCCCCTATTGCCCGGGGGTCCCATGAGGTGTCAGTCCGTCCCTGCACCTCCCCCTTGTTATAAGGCTAAGGCAAGGGGAGAAGTTCTGTATTCCTGGCCCAGGGTGACAACGCTGCTCGAATATGTAGTTCACTAAGTGAGCGTTGTCACCCTAGGATAGGGAAAAAGAAAATAATGCAGCCGCATCTGGACTGGCAAGCTGTGATGCATGTGAGTAGGAGGCATTTCGGGGTTGACATGCGTTCTGGAACATACACCATCTGCGCATGCACAGGTAATCACCAATGCAGCATTAACATTTGCGATCACCTGCAGCCGTGCACTTCTATAGCCGTCTGTATGTGCCACCTGCGCCTCCCCCCCCTCCGTGTGCAGAACACGCCGCAAATTTTACACTAGAATTCCCTTGCGCCAGCAAGCGTCCTGAAACATCATGATTTTCACATTTCCATCCCACCTTCATTAATTGGTCACTTAGATGTCTTATAAATGAATGAATCGATGTGTTTCTTTTCAGGTGTTTTTTGGAAATGTCGACGCGTCTAGTATTCGAGAAAACTATTTCAATCCTCCTATCGTCGCTCGATTTGTAAAAATGCGCCCGGTGCACACCGGGACTAGAGCCGGCCTGAGGATGGAACTTTTTGGCTGCGACCTTACTAGTAAGAGTTCATAGGAATGATTTTTATATTTATTATCATAAATATTATTAATGGAATTATAATTACTCGTAACATTGATGTGAACCTTTCCTTTGCCCCAGCAGAACTTCTCCTTTGTTCCCCTTCCATTGCTTCCTATGTGAACTTTTTCTTTGCCCCAGCAACACTTCTCCTTTGTTCCCCTTTCATTGCTTCCTATGTGAACCTTTCCTTTGCCCCAGCAACACTTCTCCCTTGTTCCCCTTCCATTGCTTCCTATGTGAACCTTTCCTTTGCCCCAGCAGAACTTTTCCTTTGTTCCCCTTCCATTGCTTCCTATGTGAACCTTTCCTTTGCCCCAGCAGAACTTTTCCTTTGTTCCCCTTCCATTGCTTCCTATGTCAACCTTTCTTTTGCCCCAGCAGTACTTCTCATTTGCTCCCCTTCCATTGCTTTCTAAGTGAACCTTTTCTTTGCCCCAGCAGAACTTCTCCTTTGTTCCCCTTCCATTGCTTCCTATGTGATCCTTTCCTTTGCCCCAGCAGTACTTCTCCTTTGTTCCCCTTCCATTGCTTCCTATGTGAACCTTTCCTTTGCCCCAGCAGTACTTCTCCTTTGCTCCCCTTCCATTGCTTCCTATGTGAACTTTTCCTTTGCCCCAGCAACACTTCTCCTTTGTTCCCCTTCCATTGCTTCCTATGTGAACCTTTCCTTTGCCCCAGCAGTACTTCTCCTTTGTTCCCCTTCCATTGATTCCTATGTGAACCTTTCCTTTGCCGTAGCAATACTTCTCCTTTGTTCCCTTTCCATTGCTTCCTATGTGAACCTTTCCTTTGCCCCAGCAACACTGCTCCTTTGTTCCTCTTCCATTGCTTCCTATGTGATCCTTTCCTTTGCCCCAGCAACACTTCTCCTTTGTTCCCCTTCCATTGCTTCCTATGTGAACCTTTCCTTTGCCCCAGCAACACTTCTCCTTTCCTCCCCTTCCATTGCTTGCTATGTGAACCTTTCATTTGTCCCAGCAGTACTTCTCCATTGCTCCCCTTCCATTGCTTCCTATGTGAACCTTTCCTTTGCCCCAGCAGCACTTCTCCTTTGTTCCCCTTCCATTGCTTGCTATGTGAACCTTTCCTTTGGCCCAGCAGCACTTCTCCTTTCCTCCCCATCCATTGCTTCCTATGTGAACCTTTCCTTTGCCCCAGCAACACTTCTCCTTTGTTCCCCTTCCATTGCTTGCTCTGTGAACCTTTCCTTTGCCCCAGCAGCACTTCTCCTTTGTTCCCCTTCCATTGCTTCCTATGTGAACCTTTCCTTTGCCCCAGCAACACTTCTCCTTTGTTCTCCTTCCATTGCTTCTTATGTGAACCTTTCCTTTGCCCCAACAGCACTTCTCCTTTCCTCACCTTCCATTGCTTCCTATGTGAACCTTTCCTTTGCCCCAGCAACACTGCTCCTTTGTTCCCCTTCCATTGCTTCTTATGTGAACCTTTCCTTTGCCCCAGCAACACTGCTCCTTTGTTCCCCTTCCATTGCTTCCTATGTGAACCTTTATTGCCCCAGCAACACTTCTCCTTTGCTCTCCTTCCATTGCTTCCTATGTAAACCTTTATTGCCCCAGCAACACTTCTCTTTTGTCCCTTCCATTGCTTCCTATGTGAACCTTTATTGCCCCAGCAACACTTCTCTTTTGTCCCTTCCATTGCTTCCTATGTGAACCTTTATTGCCCCAGCAACACTTCTCTTTTGTCCCTTCCATTGCTTCCTTCGTTCAGCTCCATTAGATTAGCTTCTTCCCCAGCCAGACCGGCTGGAGGAGGTGACAACAGAAAAAGGTTCTGATGTGTTATCTGTGGCTTCCAGGCTCTTAGAAGGAAGAGGAGAGCAGTGAACAGATGTTCTCTGATCTCCCTCCCCTCTACTTGGCGGCACCCTCCACACTGGTCTAGGGTCCAACAAAGAGAGCGCAGAATCTGGGTTGGTGGGGGCACTGTTGCCAGGGTGTGTGGAAGCGATCCAGCGGCTGTACATCTCCCGGATCACTTCCACTTGACAGCCATCAATTACGAGTGTGTGTAAAGTCCCCTGCTTCTACCATCATATGGCATACATCAGTGGCAGTAAAAAGGTTAATTAACACTTACAGCTTTTGTCCTTCCCCCATCCTGCGATTGAACAGTGAAGGAGCAGCAGATTGATAAACTTATTTCTCCATCACTCTGCGCTCTCCTCCTATCAGTATGTCTGTAGCATATGAGCACTGCGGCACAATGGATTCAGGCTCCTTGTGATGCTTATGATACTTCTCCCTCTCCCAGTCTGAGCTCTGCTGTACAGGGATTGATACCAGGTCTAATTTAGGTACTTCCACTGAAATCCATTTCATGATTTAGGTATGCAGTACTAGATTGATCCATGTCTGAGGTTTACTAATATAGGTATTTATATGATGTCAACCCGTTTTATGCAGTGCTTTGCATATTGTACGTACCTTGCATACATACACATAACAGGGCCAATGTAGACAGGAGCTAAGTAACCTACCGGCATGTCTTCGGAGTGTGGGGGGATACCGATGTACCCAAAAGATGCCTTCATAAGCACATAGAGAACATGTAAACTCCATGATTTGGACCCAGAACCCCAGTGCTGCAAGGCAGGAGTACCAACATGATCTGGACCCAGGACCCCAGTGCTGCAAGGCAGGACTGCCATCCACGAAGCCACTATGGTGCTCCACAAATTTACATTTGTATAGCAAGCCACCTTTGGGTCAGTTACAAAAATGGGGTCTATGGGACTTCTCAACCTTGACCAACACCATAAAGCAGCAATAATTATCTGCTGAGGCCATGGTTTTGTAGCAGTTCCTCCATATTTTTGTTAATTAGGGAAGAGAACTTTTGAAAACTTTTGAAAATGATAAACAGTTCCAGAGCAGTTACACCGTGGTTCAAGCCACATACAAGACATATTGTGATTATTCATTTATAAGGTACCTAAAGTATATTACTGCAGCACGGGTGTCAAACTGGTGGCCCTCCAGCTGTTGCCAAACTACAAGTCCCAGGAGGCATTGCGAGATTGACCATTACAAGCATGACTCCCAAAGGCCAGGGGCATGATGGGACTTGTAGTTTTGCAACAGCCGGAGGGCTGCCAGTTTGACACCCCTGCCCTACAGAGTCAAGTATTTATAGTCACAAGGTAATGTATATGCTGTACCCAGGGGCGGACTGACCATTTGAAAACTCGGGCATTGCCCGAGGGCCTGGGGTCAGTAGGGGGCCCCATGAGATGCCCCTGGTACCTTTTTCATAGGCTTTTTTGAGTTTGGGCAAGGACACAGGGGCCCCATGATCCCCTATTGCCCCCGAGGTCAGTAGGGGGCCCCATGAGATGCCCCTGGTACCTTTTTCATTGTTTTTTTTTTAGTTTGGGCAAGGACACAGGGGCCCCATGATCCCCTATTGCCCCGGGGTCAGTAGGGGGCCCCATGAGATGCCCCTGGTACCTTTTTCATTGTTTTTTTTTAGTTTGGGCAAGGACACAGGGGCCCCATGATCCCCTATTGCCTCGGGGTCAGTAGGGGGCCCCATGAGATGCCCCTGGTACCTTTTTCATTGTTTTTTTTTAGTTTGGGCAAGGACACAGGGGCCCCATGATCCCCTATTGCCCGGGGGCCCCGTGAGTTGTCAGTCCGCCCCTGGCTGTACCTTTTATCAATATATGGCGAAACCAGAAGAAGGAATGTTTTAGCCACCAAAAGTCTATCCATTGACAGGTCCAACAGACTTAAACAGGGCGTATCAAGCCAGGGCCCCCAAACTTGTTCAGATTCAGCAGGGCAGTCTCTATACTGGTATGTCCACTTGAAGACCCACTAACATACATATATGTTACGGGTTTCAAGTGGGACACCAGGATGGTGCCTACAGCTGGCAGGCATCATTCCGGTATTGTTTTTTTTCCGGCCGGTGTCTGCCTTTTTTTTTTTAATAAAAGCCATCCAAGCGGCTAATTACCTGCTGGATGGCTTTTAAAGGTGGTGGAGCAGAGGACAACCTCCCCTCGAAGGACTCTGATGACTTCTAGGATACCGGAAACTGGAAGAGACAAGTACAGTTGTTGTTTCTAGTTTTCACAAAAGTAAATGGCGCCATTTTTAAATCTGGAAAGTATCTGCTCACACCGATCACACCGATCTCGGATGATTGTAGGGCAGAGGAGAGGTCTGGGGGTCTAATAGACTCCAGACTCTGATAGACACATAAAGAGGACCTGTCACTGCTGACTGTTATCACAATAACGAAAAAAAAATTAAAGAAGCAGTGTAAAAAAAAAAAAAAAATTTAAATCCTCCGCCCCCTGTGCTTGCATGTAAGGCGAACGCACACGTCAATCCTGCATGCATATGTAAACGGAAAATCGCAATCCTCCTGTGGTCGTTCTTTTGAAAGGATCTACCCTGTACATATAGGGACTAGAGCTGGCCTGAGGATGAAGCATTTTGGCTACGACCGTACTAGTAAGAGTTCAAAGGAATGATTTTTATAGTTATTATCATAAATCATATTAAAAAATGATAATTACTTATAACATTGATGGGAACCTTTCTTTTGTCCCAGCAGCTCTTCTGATTTGCTCCCGTTCCTTACTTCAGCTCCATTGCATTCTCTGGTCAGACCAGCTGGAGGACTTGAGATCAGAGAAAGGAAGTGATGTGTTACCTGTGGCTTCCAGGTTCTTAGTAGGAAGGGGAGAACAGTGAACATACGTTCTTTGATCTCCCTTCTCTCTGCTCAGTAGCACTGGTCCCAGGTCTGCCGATGGGAGTGCAGCCTGGATGGGAACACTGTTGCCAGGATTTGTGGAAGCGATCCGGCTGCACTTCAATCCTGCACACATATGTAAACAGCAATCGCACCTCACATATGAGGTATCGCCGCAAGCATCAGAGCGAGAGCACCATCTTAGCACCAGACCTCCTCTGTAACCCTAAATTGATAACCTGTAAAGCCTTCTAAAACGTCGTTTATGGAGATTTTTTTAAATACCATAGGTTGACGCCATTCCACAAGCATGACATGTTTTGTATCTATTTATTCTGCGTAACACCATATTTTATTAAAAAATGGCTATTATAGTGTGTTTGCGTGCAATAAAATTCATGAAAGTGTATTTTTTTCCCCAGAAAAGTGCATTAAAAAAATGGCTGCGCAAATACCATGTGACATAAAAAAAATTGCAAAACCCACCATTTTATTCTCTAAGGCCTCTGCTAATAAAAATATTTAGAATGTTTGGGAGTTGTAAGTAATTTTCTAACAAAAAATACTGAATTTTAAATGTTAACAAAAGTGGATATATAACGTTCCCGTTTAACAGTGCCCCCTACTTGCCGTATCCATTAAGCAAGTGCAGGGGCGGACTGACCATTTGGAAACTCAGGCACTGCCCGAGGGCCCGGGATCAGTAGGTGGCCCCATGAGATGGCCCTGGTACCTTTTTCGTAGGCTTTTTTGAGTTTTGGCAAGGACACAGGGGCCCCATGATCCCCTATTGTCTGGGGGGTCAGTAAGGGGCCCCATGAGATGCCCCTGGTACCTTTTTCATAGGCTTTTTTGAGTTTGGGCAAGGACACTGGGGCCCCATGATCCCCTATTGCCTGGGGGCCCCATGAGTGGTCAGTCCGCTCCTGAGCAAGTGTTGGAGGAACATCAGACTTCCAGGGGTAAGTTCCTCCATATTTGACCATATACAGTAGAACTAGGTTGCTCTAGGTATGACTAGCCTCACAAACGACACTCAACATATGTGTGATATTATGGTGGGTCATCTTGTGTTTAGATTAGTTGTCTTTTGTGCTTTCCCTTCCAGGTTGCTCCATGTCGCTTGGTATGCAGTCCGGAGCGATCATGCCATACCAGCTGTCTGCCTCTTCTTCTCTGCACTCCATCTTCTCTTCTTGGGTTCCAAATTTGGCAAGGCTGAATCTGCAAGGGCGAATTAATGCTTGGAGGCCACAGGTAAGTGTTCTTTACCTGGTTTCATTATGTGGCCTCCTAAATTAGCCAGTCAAACTGTGTGGGCATCTGTAGGTGGATACCCGACCTTCTCAATTCTATGAGCTTGTTGGAGATGCCATTCCATCACCATGGCCATTGATATGAAATGTTAGCGGGTCTTCAAGCTGGAACAGCCTCCACTCCTCTGGGAAGGTTTTCCATAAGATTTTGGAAGATGTCTGTTGGAATTTGTGCCCATCTGTGAGGTCAGGTATTCATACCTCCAAGCTTTGCAAGTTAGGAATGAGGGACGCCATGAGACATGCATCGCACTCTGTATGCCATGGTGAAAATGGACGTGGCTAAGCTGTGCCTAATATTGGGCAAAACTTAAAGGAGCATGGTTAAATAAAGTCTATACCTACATACAGTATACACTGTACATAGTCTGCAGTGCTTGTGCTCACAACATACTCCATAATTACTGTGCTATAAATGACAGTCTACCTTATGTAAACAGGGGTCTCCTAACATTTCAAATAAAGGGCCAGTTTACGGTCCTTCAGACTTTAGGGGGGCCAGATTGTGACCACTAGGGGTAGAAAATGTTCCGGGCCCAGTATCAGTTGGAATAAACATGGCCTCAGGGCTGGTGGTCCATAGGAGGAATAGTGCCCCATCATTGGTGTCAGTGGGAGGAATAGGGCCCCATCATTGGTATCAGTAGGAGGAATAGTGCCCCATCATTGGTATCAGTAGGAGGAATAGTGCCCCATCATTAGTGTCAGTGGGAGGAATAGTGCCCCTTTACTGGTGTCAGTGGAAGGAATAGTGCCCAACACTGGTATCAGTGGGAGGAATAGTGCCCTATTGTTGGTACCAGTGGAAGGAATAGCACCCCATCATTGGTATCAGTGGGTGGAATAGCACCCCATCATTGGTATCAGTGGGAGGAATAGCGCCCCATCATTGGTATCAGTGGGAAGAAATAGCGCCCCATCATTGGTGTCAGTGGGAGGAATAGCGCCCCATCATTGGTATCAGTGGGAGGAATAGTGCCCCATCATTGGTGTCAGTGGGAGGAATAGTGCCCCATCATTGGTATCAGTGGGAGGAATAGTGCCCCATCATTGGTATCAGTGGGAGGAATAGTGCCCCATCATTGGTGTCAGTGGAATAGCGCCCCATCATTGGTATCAGTGGAAGGAATAGCGCCCCATCCTTGGTATCAGTGGGAGGAATAGTGCCCCATCATTGGTATCAGTGGGAGGAATAGCGCCCCATCATTGGTATCAGTGGGAGGAATAGTGCCCCATCATTGGTATCAGTGGGAGAAAAAGCGCCCCATCATTGGTATCAGTGGGAGGAATAGCACCCCATCATCGGTATCAGTGGGAGGAATAGTGCCCCATCATTGGTGTCAGTGGGAGGAATAGTGCCCCATAATTGGTGTCAGTGGGAGGAATAGTGCCCCATCATTGGTATCAGTGGAAGGAATAGTGCTCCATCATTGGTATCAGTGGGAGGAATAGTGCCCCATCATTGGTATCAGTGGGAGGAATAGTGTCCCATCATTGGTATCAGTGGGAGGAATAGTGCCCCATCATTGGTATCAGTGGGAGGAATAGCGCTCCATCATTGGTGTCAGTGGGAGGAATAGCGCCCCATCATTGGTATCAGTGGGAGGAATAGTGCCCCATCATTGGTATCAGTGGGAGGAATAGTGCCCCATCATTGGTATCAGTGGGAGGAATAGTGCCCCATCATTGGTATCAGTGGGAGGAATAGCGCCCCATCATTGGTATCAGTGGGAGGAATAGCGCCCCATCATTGGTGTCAGTGGGAGGAATAGTGTCCCATCATTGGTGTCAGTGGGAGGAATAGTGCCCCATCATTGGTATCAGTGGGAGGAATAGCGCTCCATCATTGGTATCAGTGGGAGGAATAGTGCCCCATCATTGGTATTAGTGGGAGGAATAGTGCCCCATCATTGGTGTCAGTGGGAGGAATAGTGCCCCATCATTGGTATCAGTGGGAAGAATAGCGCCCCATCATTGGTATCAGTGGGAGGAATAGTGCCCCATCATTGGTGTCAGTGGGAGGAATAGTGCCCCATCATTGGTATCAGTGGGAAGAATAGCGCCCCATCATTGGTATCAGTGGGAGGAATAGTGCCCCATCGTTTTACACAAATAGAGCTTTCTTTTGGTAGTGTTTGATCACCACTGGGGTTTTTATTTTTTATTATATAAACTAAAAAATACAAACATTTTGAAAAAACCCAACTTTTTTTTACTTTGTCATAAAACCTATCCAATGAAAAATAATTTCTTCATAAATTCAGCCCTTTGGTATAAAAAAAATCCCAATAAGCATATATTGATTGGTTTGTGCAAAGGTTTTATATATATATATATATATATATATATATATATATATATATATATATATATGTATATGTATAAAAATTAAAAGTTGGAAATAAAACAGTTCACGTCCATTTCTGGCCCATATGGCCCCCAGAGGTCTTAATATAGAGATGGACGTGACCTGTTTTATTTCCAATTTTTAATTTTTTTACATACATTATGTAATTTTTATTATTGTTCATTTATATTTTTTTACTGCAAAATTTTAGTCGTTTGGTTGATCCCTGTTACATGCAATACGTATTGAGTAAGGGTTTTTGTAATTATTTATGTCGTAAGGGTGTATGGGGGTGTGTAGTTTCGTGGATCCACATCTTACATTCCCACCATATTGGATGTTTTGTTTTTTTAGTGAAGCCTAGTTCAACTGTGTTGGGTGTGTAGCTGGTTCTACATTGCAATTTTTGACTTGAGGTGTGTAGTTGCTAGCTTAACTTGAAGGGGTTCTGTGGACTTCGGGGTGTACACTCTTGAGTGCACCAAGATGGTGGAGGATGCTTTCTGGTCCTCGTCACATCCAGTTTCCTGGTAAGAGTAGCAAGATGGCCGACGCCACACATCCAGCCAGGGAATGCAACAAATCGGTTGTAGTAGGCAGAGCTATAGCATATAAATGAGTTTGCCAATCACCACGGCCCTATGCCTCTGAGGACACCCAGTGGGAGGGACGAAACGCGTTGGATACGCACTGTGGTGACATCACTACCGGTGTTTAAAGTGCACAAGGGTTGTACTGCCTTCCAAGCCGGCGTTTTACGCTCTTTTTATTTTGGAAACGTGAGTGCAATACCAGTGCATCTTATTCTATTTAATAAACGGAATCACACTATTTGGATGCCTTTCTCCATTCTTTGCATGCATATACTCTACATCATGACATCATGACGGAATGTTAGGCTTCATTTACCAGGAGGGACTGCAAGATCCTTCAGGAACTTCACATGCCCCACCAAATTCAGAATGACTCTTGTTTCATTATGAGAGTCCAATATAGTTGGTGAGTTGGTGGCCACACAGGAGGGGAGCACAAAGCACAAATTACCTTCTGTTTGTGGGAGAAGCACTTGCAATTATTATCATTTTTCACACCAAGGACTTTTTTGCTGAGTTGTATTTATGTATAATGCCATTTATTATTATCACATTTAGGCAGCGCTTTATGTATGTTGTTTTATTTCAGTAGGTTTTACCTTTATAGAAGAAGCAGCCTATTATTCACTTTTATTTAGTTTATTTTTTGCTGTTGGGTGTGTTTGTTGATTTGTTTGTCCTGGGCGCGGGTTAATTATCACAAATTACTACCAGAACAGTCCCTACTTCTTGTTCTTAAAAAATCCCAAATCCCTATTTTTTAGGCCTTGATTTGGATGGTCGGGCATGCCTCCTCTGATCTTTAGGCTTTCTCTCTTGGACTGGATGCTTTACTGCCACTTTGGGTCTCACCGGGATCGGACGGTTCTGGACTTGAGGTCTCTGTGGAGCTGGATGCCCTAACGAAACCTGATGTCGAGGTGTCGCTGGAGGCCTCCTTGGCACTTGACTGCTCGTTGCAGCTGGTTGCAACGGCTGAACTTGAGATCTGTGTGGACCTGGATGCTTCATTGGAGCTTGACCTCCCGATGCAGCTGGTTGCATCGGCAGAACTTGAGATCCGTGTGGCACTGGAGGCCTTGCTGGCATTTGAGCTCCCGGTTGAGCTGGATGCGTCGGTCGAACTTGGGATCCGTGTGGAGCTGGAGGCCTTGTTGGCACTTGAGCTCGCGGTTGAGCTGGATGCGTCGGTCGAACTTGGGATCCGGGTGGAGCTGGAGGCCTTGTTGGCACTTGAGCTCGCGGTTGAGCTGGATGCGTCGGTCGAACTTGGGATCCGGGTGGAGCTGGAGGTCTTTTTGGCATTTGAGCCCCTGGTGAAGATGGACACATCGGCGGAATTTGAGTTCCTGGTGGAGCTGGAGGCTTCATTGGCACTTGAGCTCCTGGTTGAGCTGGATGCATTGGTCGAACTTGTGATCCATATGGAGCTGGAGGCCTAGCTGGCATTTGAGCTCCCGGTTGAGCTGGATGGGTCGGTCGAACTTGGGATCCGTGTAGAGCTGAAGGCCTTGTTGACATTTGAGCTCCTGGTGAAGCTGGACACGTCGGCGGAATTTGAGTTCCTGGTGGAGCTGGAGGCTTTATTGGCACTTGAGCTTCTGGTGGAGCTGGACACGTCGATGGAACTTGAGGTCTTTTGTCTGTCTGTGGATGTTGTTCTTCAGTGCCACCTTCCCTACTGGCTCCTGGTTTTTCAGACCTTCTCTTGTGAGGTTCTGAGTGCCCTCTTTCATCAGGTGAGCGATGTTTACCCTTGCCTGGCTGATGTGAGTCGTCTGTCTCATCACGGTCATCTACCTCTGGATTCTCAGGGTCCATGTTGTCCTCGGATCTCCTTCCTGGTAATAGTGAAGGCAGAAAGTTGGAGAAAAGATTATCTGAACTGGTCTGGTCAGCCCCGGTGTCCTTCTCTGTCTGATCAGCCCCGGTGTCCTCCAATGTTTGATCAGCCCCGGTGTCCTCCAATGTCTGATCAGCCCCGGTGTCCTCCAATGTCTGATCAGCCCCGGTGTCCTCCAATGTCTGATCAGCCCCGGTGTCCTCCAATGTCTGATCAGCCCCGGTGTCCTCCAATGTCTGATCAGTACCGGTGTACGCGTCTGCCTGTGTCTCATATCCTAGTGGAAGCCAAGGGTCGGTGACTACGGCTTCCATCAGATCTTCAGGATGTGTATTCGGGTCGTAACCTGTTGCCATCAGTTTTAGTAAAAGCAGATCTAACGATGTCTCTTGCTTGTGACTGTGAAAAAAAAAAATAGAATTTATCAAAAAAAAACAAAAACTTCATCATTGAGTAAGTGCTAACATTATATTACATGGAGAACATCATGTTTTTCTTACAATGTACTGTATGTCATCCCAAAACCATGTTCTTCATATATATGCACCATTTTGGAGTTGACAATCATAGGAAGTCAGCATATTAAGCAAAATTCTGTCAGAATTCATAAAATAGACCCTCTAGTGTTGTCAGCCTGCATCATTAGGAAGTGATGTCAAAGACAAGGTTGATTGACAGCTGCCCTGACCATGTAATAGCTGAGACTAGGACTTCCCGAAACTGTTGCTTGTGCTGGACAGCTTGGCCCGGTTCAGGAAGAATGAATCACTTGAAGAATGTCCAGTTAAAACACTTTGCAAAAGACTCCCATCAAAAAATGATTTGCTTAAGAACTCTGTATACAGTGAGACATGGTGCTGAAAAAACAGATTTGGGATTTTACATACTCTTTGGGGTCTATTTACAGTATATTAAGCATAGTACAGGCAGAATTCCTGATGACTGGGTGAATGCTTGTAACGTTCATCCACCAACTTTTTTATAAATATACCCCCTAGTGCCCTTAGTGTTGTCAGCCTGCATCAGGAAGTGATGTCACTGGCAGGGTTGATTGACAGCTGCCCTGACCCTTTATAGCTGCAACTGAGGCTTCCCGTAACTATTGCTTGTGCTGGACAGCTTGGCCCGGAATAGGAAGAATGAGTCACTTGAAGGATCTCCAGGTAAGACACTTTGCAAAAGACTCCCATAAAAGATGATTTGTTAAGAACTCTGTATACAGTGAGGCATGGTGCTGAAAAAACACTTTGGGGTCTATTTATATTAAGGATAATAAAGTCAAAATTCCTGATGGCTGGGTGAATGATTGTGACATTCATCAACCAAATTTTTTATAGATGTACCCTCTAGTGTTGTCAGCCTGCATCAGGAAGTGATGTCAATGGCAGGGTTGATTGATACCTGCCCGGACCATTTAATAGCTGAAACTGAGGCTTCCCGTAACTATTGTTTGTCCTGGACAGCTTGGCCTGGTACAGGAAGAATGAGTCACTTGAAGGATCTCCAGATAAGACATTTTGCAAAAGACTCCCATAAAAAAAATTGATTTGTTAAGAACCCTGTATACAGTGAGACATGGTGCTGATGTGCAAAAAAAAAGATTTGGGGTTTTATATACACTTTGGGGTCTATTTATAAATGTATACACCCAAGCTTCACCCAACTTTCACGTAGGATTCACACATTTTCCCAATTGGAAAAATATGTGAAAGTTGTGTGAAAATTTTTATAAATAGATCTCTTTATGATTCTAGGTTAGTCATTTCTGTAAACAACAACGGACACTTACCAGACCCGCATTATCACACAGGAGGAGAGTATCAACAGGATCAATATGCCGATGAGGTTCCCCAAGATGATCAACGCCAAGAAGTAATTCGTCCACATTTCTAAAGGAAGGGAGAGAAAAAAAAAATATTATTACTCACAGGTGAAGTGCAGGATATACTTCTGGATTTGTATAGAAAGCTAAAGGAACCAATCAGCCTCAGTTGCCCAAAGAAGGCGGTGTAATAATGACATCTGATTGGTTGCTTTGGAAGGATCTCATTGCATGTTGGAGCCTTTTGGGGCCTGTAGCCATAAGCTTTCCTTCGGCAAGCTTGGAGATGACAACGATTTACTTACTTCTTGTTTGAGATGGGGATCCCATCTGGCTATTGTCCTTCCCATCTGGCTGAGCGGTTTGTGTCCCATCTGACTCAGCGTTTCTCAATTCATCCAGCTGAGTGTTACTCATCTTGTCCAACTGAACGTTGTTCGTCCCGCTCGACTGAACACTATTCTTCTCCTCCTGTTGAGCATCATAATCCATATACAAGCCTGCAAATATAAAGTAATAAGAAATGATTAGCAAACATTGGACTTATTGGTCTACATTTTAGTATTTAAACATTTACCCCCCCCTCAAACAGTGTGTGTATGTATATATGTATATATATATATATATATACACACTGCATGTTGAAATGTGTTTGTATTACATATACGAAAACTATTTTTAAAAATACATTTCAAATATACTGTATGTCTTTAAAAATACAAATCTACATTTTTGGAATGCATTTAGAAATGTATGTTACAATGACTTTTTTATATGTTAAAAAAATTGGAAGAATATATTTTAAAAATACTCTTCCCAAATATATTGCCATATACAGTTGCAAGAAAAAGTATGTGAACCCGTTGGGATTATGTGGAGTTTTGCATGAATTGGGCATAAAATGTGCTCTGAATGTCATCTAAGTCACAACAATAGAAGAACACAGTCTGCTGAACATAATACTACACAAACATTAGATGTTGCCATGGTTTAATTGCACATAACATGTAAACATTCACAGTGCAGGGAGGAAAAAGTATGTGATCCTTTGGACTTAATAACTGGTTGACCCTCCTTTGGCAGCAATAACCTCAACCAAACATTTCCTGTAGTTGCAGATCAGGCCTGCACAACGATCTGGAGTCATTTTGGACCACTCCTCTTCACAAAACTGTTTCAGTGTAGCAATATTCTTGGGATGTCTGTGTGAATCGATCTCTTAAGGTCATGCCACAGCATTTCAATCGGGTTGAGGTCAGGACTCTGACTGGGCCACTCCAGAAGGCATATTCTGTGCTGTTGCAGCCATTGTTTTGTTGAATTACTTGTATGCTTTGGGTCATTGTCCTGTTGCATCACCCATCCTCTGCGGAGCTTCAGTTGGCGGACAGATGGTCGTACGTTTTCCTGCAAAATGTCTTGATAAACTCTGGAATTCATTTTCCCATCAATGACAACAATCCGTCCAGGCCCTGAGGCAGCAAAGCAGCCCCATACTATGATGCTCCCTCCGCCATGTTTCACAGTGGGGATGAGGTTTTGATGTTGGTGTGCTGTGCCTTTTTTTCTCCACACATAGTGTTGTGTGTTCTTCCCAAACAACTCAATCTTGGTTTCATCTGTCCACAGTATATTTTGCCAGTAGTGCTGTGGAACATCCAGGTGCTCTTTTGCAAACTTCAAACGTGCTGCAATATTCTTTTTTGACAGCAATGGCTTCCTCCGTGGTGTCCTCCCATGTACTCCATTCTTGTTTAATGTTTTCCTTATTGTAGATGTGTCAACAAAAATGTTAGCATGTGCCAGAGATTTCTGTAGGTCTTTAGCTGACACTCTGGGATTCTTCTTTACCTCATGCAGCATTCTGCGCTGTGCTCTTGCAGTCATTATTACAGGATGACCACGCCTAGGGAGAGTAGCAACAGTGCTAAACTTTCTCCATTTGTAGACAGTCTGTCTTACCGTGGACACATGAACATCAAGGCTTTTGGAGATACTTTTGTAACCCTTTCCAGCTTCATGCAAGTCAACAATTCTTGATCGTAGGTCTTCTGAGAGCTCTTTTCTGCGAGGCATGGTTCACATCAGACAGTGCTTCTTGAAACCAGTAAACCCAAAACAGGTGTGTGTTTTTTAAGGACAGGGCAGCTGTCAGCAACACATCCAATATCATCACACTGATTGGAGTCAAGGTTGGCTCACTCCTGGCTCCAATTAGCTCTGGGAGAAGTCATTAAGCTAGGGCCTCACATACTTTTTCCTCCCTGCACTGTGAATATTTACATGTTATGTGCAGTTAAACCATGGCAACATCTACTGTTTGTGTAGTATTATGTTCAGCAGACTGTGTTCTTCTATTGTTGTGACTTAGATGACGTTCAGAGCACATTTTAGGCCCAATTCATGCAAAACTCCACGTAATCCCAAGGGGTTCACATACTTTTTCTTGCAACTGTATTTGAAATGCTACAATTTTGGCCGTATTCAATATATTTAAACAAAACCTAAATATATATATCTATATCTATCTATATATTATTATTATACAGTATTTATATAGCGGCAAAAAGTTTGCTCAGCGCTGTACATTATACTGGGGGACAGTACATGAGACAATACAGTAACAATACTATATATATATATATATATATATACAGTTGTGACCAAAATTATTCAACCCCCACTGAAATTGAGTGTTTTGGCCAGTTTGACATTGCTTTTGATCATTCAGTCATCTTGCTTACATTTACATTAAAGAGGCACTTGTAGGTCAGACAAATATAACATAACAGTTATAATGAAATAACCACAAATGTCTTTTCTGTGCTCACAGCATTATCAGTTTTATTCAACCCCCAAGTGACATTCAATCTTAGTACTTAGTACAGCATCCTTTTACAGTTATAACAGCTTTTAAACGTGAAGCATAGCTTGACACAAGTGTCTTGCAGCGATCTACGGGTATCTTCGCCCATTCTTCATGGGCAAAGGCCTCCAGTTCAGTCACATTCTTAGGCTTGCACACTGCAACTGCTTTCTTTAAGTCCCACCAGAGGTTCTCAATCGGATTTAAGTCTGGTGACTGCGATGGCCACTCCAAAATGTTCCAGCCTTTCCTCTGCAACCATGCTCTAGTGGACTTGGAGGTATGCTTGGGATCATTGTCCTGTTGAAAGGTCCAACGTCTCCCAAGCCTCAGGTGTGTGACGGACTGCATCACGTTTCCATCCAATATCTCCTGGTACTGAAGAGAATTCATGGTACCTTGCACACGCTGAAGCTTCCCTGTACCTGCAGAAGCAAAACAGCCCCAAAGCATGATTGACCCTCCACCATGCTTCACAGTAGGCAAGGTGTTCTTTTCATCATAGGCCTTGTTCTTCCTCCTCCAAACATAGCGTTGATCCATGGGCCCAAACAGTTCTAATTTTGTTTCATCAGTCCACAGAACACTATCCCACAACTTTTGTGGTTTGTCCACATGGCTTTTGGCATACTGCAGTCGACTCTTCTTATTCTTTGGAGACAGCAAGGGGGTACGCCTGGGAGTTCTGGCACGGAGGCCTTCATTACGCAGTGTGCGTCTTATTGTCTGGGCTGAAACTTCTGTACCCACATCTGACAAATCTTTTCTCAGTTCCTCAGCAGTCACACGGGGACTTCTCTCCACTCTACGCTTCAGGTAGCGCACAGCAGTCGAAGTCAGCATCTTCTTTCTGCCACGACCAGGTAGCGTTTCAACAGTGCCCTTTGCCTTGAATTTGCGAATGATGCTTCCTAAGGTGTCTCTTGGTATGTTTAACATCTTTGCAATCTTCTTATAGCCATTGCCCTTCCTGTGAAGAGAAATCACCTCTTCTCTTGTCTTCCTGGACCATTCTCTTGCCTTCACCATGTTTGTAACCACACCAGTAAATGTCTAGAAGGAGCTGAGTATCACAGTCATTTTAAAGCTGCCTAATTGGTGCTTATTATGCTTGATTGCTGCTCGGTGACATCCACAGGTGTTTTCAATACCTGATGGAAAGCACCTGTATGAACCTCTGTTCTTCAGAGTGGTAGTCTTTAAGGGGTTGAATAATTGTGGCAATGAAGAAACCACATAAGAACCATTTACTACTGTATTACATAAACAATTGATGTCATTTTAGTTGCATTTGGGTAGTTACAACGTCCTTGTAGGATTTGATTCTGAATACAATTCCAAATGTACACTATAGTCCCTAAACCCCTTTACAGCATTGGGGGTTGAATAATTTTGGTCACAACTGTATATATATATATATATATATATATATATACCGTGTTTCCCCGAAAATAAGACAGTGTCTTATATTAATTTTTGCTCCCAAAGATTCGCTAGGTCTTATTTTCAGGGGATGTCTTATTTTTCCATGAAGAAGAATACGGTACATATTTATTAAATGAAAATAAAGGAAATTTATTACCTGTATACGGTACAGTGGGGGGACGGGGATCACTTAAAATGACACAGGGGGGATCAGAGGGGGGAATCCGCGTAACGTCACTGGTTGCTAGACGCCAGTCGGGGCGGCCCTAGCAACCAGTTTACGGTAAATTAATTTTCATTCCGAGACAGAGCCTAGGGGGGTCTTATTTTTGGGGGGATGCCTTACATTTTACCCAGAAGGAAACCTGTAAGTAGGTCTTATTTTCGGAGGATGTTTTATTTTTGGGGTAACGCGGTATATATATATATACATATATATATACTGCATGTTGAAATGTGTTTGTATTACAACATATATGAAAACTATTTTTAAAAATACATTTCCAATATACTGTATGTCTTTAAAAATACAAATTTACATTTTTGGAATGCATTTACAAATAGATGTTAAAATTACTTTTTTAAATGTTAAAAAAATCTGAAGAATATATTTTAAAAATATATTTTAAAAAATATCTATTTTTTAAATATATTCCTCAGATTTATTTTAACATATAAAAAAAAAGTATAAAATAACCTGACCATCTGACTGTACATCGCTGACACTGGACGATCCTATAAGAACGGCCAAAAAACCGCAAGCGATAATCCGGTAGTTTCTCATGGTTGCTCCCAAATCGCACAGTAGATATACTCTCCTCTCCCATCTCCTGTTAACTGACGCTGGCTGTCTGCAGCGCTGCAGTCTGAAAATCTGAGCCGTAGTGACACTGGGATGTCATCAGTCACGTGACCAAGCTACCAGGTTGTTATGGTAACGGACATGGCCTTGCACTAACTGCTGGAAAAAACAACAAACCTCTATTTATATAACTGCCTTAATGTTTACCAACACAAATGTCTGATTGTTAGTGGGATCAGGGGGGGCTGTAATATAGGGGGGGTGCCTATTATAAAGGATGCAGGCTTTACCTGAATGTGAGGGCCCTGGCTGTACCTGGTATTGGGGGACTCTGGCTGCAGCTGATATTAGGGGCCATGGCTGTTCCTAATATTGGGGGTCTCTGGCTGCATATGATATTGGGGGGCCCTGGCTATACTTAGTGTAGCCCTGTTTGGGGGGGGGGGGTTATGTGAAATGGCCCACACCAAACAAGCTATGGCGCTAACCTGTATATGAGTAGGCAATCCTGAGCCTTCGCTATATGGAAGGGGGGTTGTGATAATACAAATGGCAGTGCCTCCACCTAGAATAGGGATCCTGCAATTGAGGAGACTCACCCCTTTCTAGGAATGTAACAGGTAGACAACTTAAAGTAACTATACATAGCAGTATTAATGCACCCAGCTTATATTTCTAACATGAAAACATGTCACCACACCTGTATGAGATTAATGCAAAGTTTATATAAAGCAGCCACATAAAACAGGATGCATAAGAATAACATTCAGGAATTACAATTTACCATAAATTGGGAGGTTGCAATTATACCCGGGTATATGTGCATGTGGTATACAGAATACCTCCAACCATGGGTTATAGCGCAGTCCGGTTGCAGGGGCCCCTGGAGAGGTGAGAGTCAATAAGATGCACGCTTCCACTTCAGATGCTGCGATGGCGTCCAAGTAACACGTTCTATGCGGATGATTGCACTGCTTGTCTGAAGATCAGCGATGCATCACCTAAAAATATAAAATGCCCTATCTCTCCTTACTCTTAGTCCCTATCCCTAAACTGGGCTGTCACCGCAACCGGGCCTCTATCTGTCTAAGTGGCCGTCGGATGCCTAACCTACCTCTAGCCCAGTGTTTCTCAACTCCAGTCCTCATGGACCCCCAACAGGTCATGTTTTCAGGATTTCCCTCAGATGAAACAGCTGTGGTAATTACTAAGGCAGTGAAACTGATCAAATCACCTGTGCAAAATAATGGAAATCCTGAAAACATGACCTGTTGGGGGTCCATGAGGACTGGAGTTGAGAAACACTGCTCTAGCCTAATCTATCCAACGCTCCCTATGCTAATCCTAGCTAAAGGGAGATCCAGACCAATAAGGATGCTATGGCTTTAAGCAAAGAAGCTGCAAAGATACACTGCAATTAACAGAAGGTTCACCTGACAGTCTGATGCAGGTGAAAACACTGATCTATCTCTATATATATATATATATATATATATATATAGACAACTATAAGGATTCTGCAGCGTGTAAATAGAATAATGATAATGAACCACAAATCTCTCTCTTACAGAGATATTAGGGTTCAAATGCAGAAGTTGAAATAGAACAGAGGCAGACCTAATCTGCTTCAGTAACAACTAGATCGATAGCAGCCTTGTTAATCTGGATCATTACTCACAGAATCCCCATACAGTTCTCCCCAGATACACAGCACATGGCAGGCTGGCACCCTCTGCCTGATACTTCCTGTAAAACAAACTATATAACATCCTGGGGTTTCTTGACCTCCTTGCAGGGGCAGGAAGCACACCTAGGGACTTGTCTGTAATGGGACCTCTATGGTAGTGGCTGTATATGAATGTAAACAAACCACAACTAGTGTATAAAATAACAGTTCCCTACACTAGTAATGGTTGCCCTGGCTGCATCTGATATCGGGGGGTCCTGTTCGTGCCTGATATTGGGGGGCCCTGGCTATGCCTAGTAATGGCACAGCGGTTGCAGGATGTTGGGGTACAGAGACTAGGATGTTGGATGAGAAGACCTGGCTCACGATTGTCATTCCTATACATCCTGAAGGAGTTGCGTAGGGTTGAGGTTTCTTTTTGAACGACGCAGAACCTCGAAAATATAAAAGAGAAGAGCAATCTCCATTGAAAATTTATTTACATTAAAGAACTCTGGAAAACTGTGTATCTGACAAATCAGGAAGAATACATCTGGGTTTGGATATGAAATGTTTAGGGGTTTGGAGAATCTATGTTCTTTTTCTCCTGCGCCGTGTGTGTGTCATGTGTGTGTCATGTGTGTACTGTATTCGTTGTACATACAGTGTGCTGATGGTATATTTGTCCATAGGCAGACAGACCCGGTGAATGGTTCCAGGTGGACCTTGGCCATGATACGAAGGTGACCGGAATATTGATACAAGGCGCCCGATCGTTGTCCTCTATGTACATCACCGAGTTCTCTCTCAGCTACAGTAATGACGGTCTCAGATGGGCAGCTGTGCAAAGTTCCAGCGGACAACAGCAGGTATGTAAGGGATAAAGGATCCACCAAATCGTTATGTACCGGATGTTCTGAATATTATTGCACAGCCCTATACAGGATTCATGCCCAACTCCGGCCATAATTTGTTTTTTTAGTTTTGAACAGAATGGAGAAGGCATAGGACCCCTGTCAAGTTTTTATTGCTGTCATAATTATTGTATGTATCTCCATCAGCTCACACTGACCTCTGTAGCTGCATTTACAGTGGAACAATTCTTCCTCAAAGATCACAGCAGAAGCACTAAAGCTGCGCTCTACAGCTCAGCTCACCCTGCTCCTCCCTCCCTCCTCTCCAGACCCCGCATTCACTATATCCGCTCTCCCCTGGACCCCGCATTCACTATATCCGCTCTCCCCGGACCCTGCATTCACTATATCCGCTCTCCCCAGACCCCGCATTCACTATATCCGCTCTCCCCGGACCCCGCATTCACTATATCCGCTCTCCCCGGACCCCGCATTCACTATATCCGCTCTCCCCGGACCCCGCATTCACTATATCCGCTCTCCCCGGACCCCGCATTCACTATATCCGCTCTCCCCGGACCCCGCATTCACTATATCCGCTCTCCCCGGACCCCGCATTCACTATATCTGCTCTCCCCGGACCCCGCATTCACTATATCTAGTCTCCCCGGACCCTGCATTCACTATATCCGCTCTCCCCAGACCCTGCATTCACTATATCCACTCTCCCCGGACCCCTCATTCACTATATCCGCTCTACCCGGACCCTGCATTCACTGTATCCGGTCTCCCCGGACCCCGCATTCACTATATCTGGTCTCCCCGGACCCTGCATTCACTATATCCGCTCTCCCCGGACCCCGCATTCACTATATCCGCTCTCCCCGGGCCCCGCATTCACTATATCCGCTCTCCCCGGACCCTGCATTCACTATATCTGCTCTCCCCTGACCCTGCAGTCACTATATCCGCTCTCCCCGGTCCCCGCATTCACTATATCCACTCTCCCCGGACCCCGCATTCACTATATCCGCAGTATATAGCAGTCTTGTGACTTCTATCAGTGTCCAGAGCACTTGTTAAAGCTTGTAGAGTTTTATTTCTGCTCTAGGAGTATGCAGGACCCGTGACCTCTGTTTGACCAGTGCTGATTGGCCCTGTGCTTATCACATGCACCACTCTCCCAAGAAAAAAAAAACCCTCTCTAGCAATACACACCAAACTGAGGATGTGCAAAATGCCTAAGGTTCAGTTTGTCTTATCAGGAGATAAAGGGGGGGTGGGGGCACTGGAAGAAGGGAAGGATCAGAGAAGACAGGATCAAATGGCCTTTTATACACAATGTGGAGGATTAACCCCTTAGGTTCCATAGTGAGTATAACCAGCATGCTTTACTGCATCTACAGACTGATTGTACTGTTGGGGGTTTAGTAACACTTTAATTTAGAGAATAACCGAAAACTGTCTATCTGGGAAATCAGAAAAAATACATCTGTGTCTGTAGTTGGAATTTAGGGATCCTCTGGAGAATGGTCATCTCCGCAGATTTAGCTGTCTAGGGGCGCCTCAAAAATCCTGTTTTTGTTTGTGTTTTTTTTTTCTTTTTTTTGTTTGTTTTGTTTTTTTTTGTTTTTTGTTTTTTTTCTTCAACCAGTCCTCTATTGCTAGATTTTGCTAGATCGCCCAGAGGGGTCCCCCTTATGTACATAGATCGCCCAGAGGGGTCCCCCTAATGTACATAGATCGCCCAGAGGGGTCCCCCTAATGTATGTACACAGATCGCCCAGAGGGGTCCCCCTAATGTACATAGATCGCCCAGAGGGGTCCCCCTAATGTACATAGATCGCCCAGAGGGGTCCCCCTTATGTACATAGATCGCCCAGAGGGGTCCCCCTAATGTACATAGATCGCCCAGAGGGGTCCCCCTAATGTATGTACACAGATCGCCCAGAGGGGTCTCCCTAATGTACATAGATCGCCCAGAGGGGTCCCCCTAATGTACATAGATCGCCCAGAGGGGTCCCCCTAATGTACATAGATCGCCCAGAAGGGTCCCCCTAATGTACATAGATCGCCCAGAGGGGTCCCCCTAATGTATGTACACAGATCGCCCAGAGGGGTCCCCCTAATGTACATAGATCGCCCAGAGGCGTCCCCCTAATGTACATAGATCGCCCAGAGGGGTCCCCCTAATGTACATAGATCGCCCAGAGGGGTCCCCCTAATGTACATAGATCGCCCAGAGGGGTCCCCCTAATGTGCATAGATCGCCCAGAGGGGTCCCCCTTATGTACATAGATCGCCCAGAGGGGTCCCCCTAATGTGCACAGATCACCCAGAGGGGTCCCCCTAATGTACATAGATCGCCCAGAGGGAGAGGTCTGTGTGTTAACAACATAGGTCTCTCTCCTGCCAGCAAGGACATGCTGCTGTGTATCTCTCTGCACAGCATGTCTCCATAGTAAAACAGCACACAGTTAACCCTTTGATCAACCCAGATGTTAACCCCTTCCTGACCAGTGCCATTAGAACAGTGTCAGTGCTTTATATTAGCACTGATCACTGTGTTGGTGTCACTGGGGATGTCAGTGACAGTTAGTTCCCCCCCCCCCAGTGTCACAATGCCTGCCGCAGTTCCGCTTTAAGTCGCTGATCGCTGCCATTACTAGTATAACAAAAAATTTCCAGTCTATATACAGCCATTTGTAGACACTATGACTTTCACGTAAACCAATTCATTTACACATATTGGGATTTTTTTTTTAGCAAAGACACGGAGCAGAATACTTTTTGCCCTAAATTTATGAAGAAATTTTATTTAAAAATTTTTTTTTTATGTTTTATAGCAAAGAGTCAAAAACATTTTTTTTTTTTTCAAAATTGTCTGTCTTCTTTTATAGCACAAAAAATAAAAAACACACAGGCAATCACATACCACCGAAAGAAAGCTCTATTTGTGTGAAAAAAAGGACATAAATTTCATTTGGGTGCAGCGTTGCATGTGTTGGTTATGTGTTATAGAAGACACTGGTAGTGATGAGGCAGAAGTATGACTTTACTTGTGTGGCTTAAGTTACAAACAAACAGAGCACATTTCTCAGCAGACAGTGAAAACAGTAGACATGTTACTTCCTGAAGAGATGATAGAGAAGAGGAAGAACCAACAAGTTTTTTTTACACATATGCACAACTAGTAACCTTTAGTTTATAGTGCCATCTACTGGTCAAGTGATATTAACACACAATACTATATAGTACATTATAGTACATGCTGTTGCATTCCCAACAGCATGACCGCGCAATTGTCCGTTAAAGTAACGCAGCGCCGTAACACAAAAAATGGCCCGGTCAGGAAGGGGGGGGGGGGAATCCTCTGGAGGGGGAGCGGTTAAATAAGGAAAACTGCGCTTTTATCTTTCAGATATTTCCTGGGAACAAGGACTCAGACACCCCAATGTGGGTCACCATGGAGGCTCCAGTTATAGCACGATTTCTTAAGCTGCACCCTGAGAAATGGAAGGGCGGTATTTCACTGAGGATGGAAGTGTTGGGGTGCGGTGTATAATATACATGATATATATATAAAATCTATTCCTACCCTGAAGGCTGTCTGTGAGCATAAATGTCATGGTAATAAAAACAAATGTCTGACCATAAGATGTGTCTCTTGGATTTAAATGTATTTAGATAACGGGTGTACAGTATTTAAAAAAAAAAACAACAAATTAATTACTAATTAATTAATTACTAAAATTATATGCATATATATAAAAGAAAAGTGTAACAGTCTGCAACTAATCTGTGTATATATATATATATATAAAAGTGTAACAGTCTGCAACTAATCTGTGTATATATATATATATATAAAAGTGTAACAGTCTGCAACTAATCTGTGTATATGTATATATAAAAGTGTACCAGTCTGCAACTAATCTGTGTGTATATATATATATATATATATATAAAAAAAAAGTGTAACAGTCTCCAACTAATCTGTGTATATATATATATATATATATATATATATATATATATATAAAAGTGTAACAGTCTGCAACTAATCTGTGTATATATATATATATATATATATATATATAAAAGTGTAACAGTCTCCAACTAATCTGTGTATATGTATATATATAAAAGTGTAACAGTCTGCAACTAATCTGTGTATATATATATATATATATAAAAGTGTAACAGTCTGCAACTAATCTGTGTATATATATATATATATATATATATATAAAAGTGTAACAGTCTGCAACTAATCTGTGTATATATATATATATATATATATATATAAAAGTGTAACAGTCTGCAACTAATCTGTGTATATGTGTTCCGGTGCGTTTTTGATGCATTCTGGTTAATTTCTTCAGCTCCCTTGTTCTTCAATTTAAATGGGGACATGTGCGTTCCAGTACGTTTTTGGTGCCTTCCGGTGTGTTTTTTTCCCCTCTCTTCTTTTTCAATTTAAATAGGGGCGTGTGTTCCAGTGTGTTTTTGGTGCGTTCCAGTGCGGTTTTGATACCTTCTGGTTCATTTTTCCCCCTCTTTTTCTTCAATTGAAATAGGGACATGTGCGTTCCATTGCATTTTTGGTGCATTTTGATGCATTCTGGTTCATTTTCCCCCTTCTCTTTTTCTTCAACTTAAATAGGGACATGGGCGTTCCAGTGCGTTTTTAATGTTACAGTTCTGTGCAGGAAAGATGCTGCATGTTCTACTTTTTTTTTGCAAACCGGAACGCACTGGAACTGTAAGCACTGATGTGAACTATGACACTGACCACCATATCACCGACCTTTGGTGCGTTTTTGACACATTCCAGTGCGTTTTTTTATGCATTCCAGTTAATTTGTGCCCTTCTTTTTTTCTTCAATTTAAATAGGGATGTGTGTTCCAGTGCGTTTTTTATGCATTCCAATTCATTCCCCCCCCCCCCCCTCTTTTTTTTCTTCAATTTAAATAGGGACATGTGTGTTCCAGTATGTTTTTGGTGCGTTCCAGTGTGTTTTTTTATGCATTCCAAGTCATTTTCCCCCCTCTTTTCTTCTTCAATTTAACCACCTCCCGACCGGCCGTTGCATATAAACGGCCGGATGGTGGCAGTGCAGGGTCGGGTGGCCATTTATGAACGGCCTCCCCGCACCCTGCTTGTGCGCGCTCCCTGGGAGCTCGCAGCACCGCGATCCGGTGTCCGCTGTGTCCTCCGGACACAGTGAAACACCGATCGTCGGACGGCCAATCAGTGATCACATGCAAAGTAGTAAGCAAGATGTCACTTGTGACATCATTGCTTACTACGTGTGAAATCTGTGAGGTCACATGGTACAGGGATATTCACAACAGCCTTGTACCATGTGACAAGGTGTGACCAATCGCAGCTCACACAGTACTTCTCAATGAGTGCAAGAATGCAGACAGAGAGAAGGAGAAATGATTGCTTTTACATCCTATATGGGTGTAAAAGCAATCAGTGTAAAAAAAAAAAAAAAATCTTCATCACCCCCCACAAGTAGTACAGTGTCACCATGGTGACACTGTACTGCTAGGGTGACAGTATGTAAAAAAAATAAATAAATAAAAAATAATATAAAAAAATAAAATAAAAATGTAAAAAAAAATGTTTAAAAATTATAATTTTTAGTTATAAACTAATTTGTTTTTGTTTTTTTTTACTAAAAAGATAATGGAATACATTTTGGCAAAGATTTATGATGAAATATTATTTATTTGCAAAATTTTATAAAAAAAACACTTTTGTTCAAAATTTTTGGACTTTTTCATTTACATAGCAAAAAAAATAAAAATCCCAGCGGTGAATAAATACCACCAAAATAAAGTTTTATCTGTCTCAAAAAAATGGTAAAAAATTAATATGGGTACAGTGTTGCATGACCGCGCAATTGTCATTCAAAGTGTGATAGCGCTGAAAGCTGAAAATTGCCCTGGTCAGGAAGGGGGTGAAAGTGTCCGGTCTGGAAGTGGTTAAATAGGGACATGTGCATTCCACTGCGATTTTGGTGCGTTCTGGTGCATTTTTGATGCTTTCTTGTTAATTTTTTCTTCAATTTAAATAGGGACATGTGCGTTCCAGTGCGTTTTTGATGCATTCCGGTGCATTTTCAATGCTTTCCAGTTCATTTTTTCCCCTCTTTTTCTTCAATTTAAATGTGGACATGTGCGTTTTTGGTGCATTCTAGTGTGTTTTTGGTGCGTTCCGGTGCATTTTTTCCCCTCTTCTTCAATTTGAATAGGGGCGTGCGTTCCAGTGCATTTTTGGTGCGTTCCGGTGCATTTTTGATGCATTCTGATTCATTTTTTTACTTCCCTTTTTCTTCTGTTTAAATAGACATGTGCGTTCCGATGCATTTTGATGCGTTCCGGTGCATTTTTTACCCTCTCTTTTTCTTCCAGTTAAATAAGGACATGTGCCTTCCAGTGCATTTTTGGTGCATTCCGGTGTGTTTTTGGTGCGTTCTGGTGCATTTTTGATGCTTTCTGGTACATTTTTTACCCTCTCTTTTTTTCTTCCATTTAAATAAGGACATGTGCGTTCCAGTGCGTTTTTGGTGTGTTCTAGTGCATTTTTGGTGCATTTCGTTTTGTTTTTTATGTGTTTTACCGCGTTCCAGTACAGTTCTGTGCAGGAAAAATGCCGCCTGTTCTACTTTTCTTTTTCTGCATCCGGAACGCACTGGAACTGCAAACGCTAATGTGAACGATGACACTGACCACCATATCACCTACTTTCTATGCGTTTTGTATGCAGAAAAATAGCAACTGAAACGCATGAAGTGTGAACTGGTCCTAATTCCGCAGCAAGGGAAGGATGTAGGGTAGTGAACACCCAGCAGGCATTATGATTTTGTGAATTGATGCTGATATATAAGTGTACAATCTCAACGCACACGTTCCTGCGTTACAAATGGCGGTGTGTATAAGTGGGTGCTGCAGTGACCGTCGGCTGGAAGCGAACAGAATCAGCGAGGGAGAAGGTCACCAGCACACCGAGGATCACCGATACGGGGCCAAAAGTTTTCATGAACGATCATAAGGCAACGTTTCGCAGTCTCGCAGGACACCTTCATCAGGCATGGGGCACATCACATGCGTCACATGCCTGATGAAGGGCTCCTTTGAGACTGCGAAACGTTGCCTTGCCTGCAACTATTGCAGGCCATACGTGGTTCGTATTCCGAGCGATTTTTCATCCGAAAATCGAAAACGTAGTTCGCTCGGTAATCCGATGGTGCCATCAATGATTTCGAAAATCGGCCAACAGAGTCATAAAGTTCACCCCATATAACAGGCGAGACTTCTGTTCCTTCCAGGTCACAGCTCATGGCGCATATTCTTTTTGGAAAAACGATTGTACGATTTGACCATCATCGAGTCGAAAATCGGTCGTCTTTCATGAATTTTCCAACATGCCCGATCACCGAAAAGGGGAGGAACCATAAAAATCAGACCCACTAACAGAGCGAAAATCGGCTGATTATTCTTATGCAGGCCATACATGGATTGGACTCCGACCGATTTTTCGTCCGAAAATCAGAAACCTCGTTCACTCGGTAATCCAATGGCGCCATCAATGATTTTGAAAATCGGCCAACCAAGTCCTAAAGTTCTCCCCATATAACAGGCGAGACTTCTGTTCCTTCCAGGTCACGGCTCACGTGAATTTTTCGTCCGAAAATGTCTTTCTCTTGGTAATACGATGGTGCCATCAATGATTTTAAAAATCGGCCGACCAAGTCCTAAAGTTCACCCCATATAATGCAGGCCGTACATGGGTCGAATTCCGGACGATTTTTCGTCCGAAAATCGAAAACATTGTTCGCTCGGTAATCCAATGGCGCCATCAATGATTTCGAAAATCGGCCAACCAAGTCCTAAAGTTCTCCCCATATAACAGGCGAGACTTCTGTTCCTTCCAGGTCACGGCTCACGTGCATATTCTTTTCAGACAAACAATCGTACGATTTGACCATCATTGAGTCGAAAATCGGTCGTCTGTCACGGATTTTCCAACATGCCCAATCACCGAAAAGGATAGGAACCAAGAAAATCAGCCGGTGCCATTGACCCCACTAACAGAGCGAAAATCAGCCGATTGTTCTTAGGTCACATTTTGGGATGAAAAATTGGTCGAATTTCAATCCATGTATGGCCGGCCTATGTGATCGTTCATATTGGTGATCCTCGGTGTGCCGGTGACGTTCTCCCTCGCTGATGCCGATATAGAACACATTTCATACTCCATAGTGGTGCCATTTTTTCCTTTATCTCACTGCCACTCTAATTTGGACGCAGCAATAAATCGCATGGCCTGTAAATGATTGCATTGTTGTCTGTCTGGGGGAGCCTGCCCGCTGCTAGAGCCCTCCATTGTGTATTTGCTGCACGCACAAAGAGACGCTTTGTTACCGTATGACATACCAGCGGAAAAAATGGGGTCATCCCACGCAGTGCATGGAGTGTGCAGCTCCATGAGGACGCATCCAATTCCTTCCCCCGAATGATCAAATTGCTGGTATACTGGGACTGCTTAATGCAGGCCATAGACGGCTCGAAAACCGGCCATTTAAAAAAAAAATGAAAAAATGAAAAATTGGTCGTTCAATAGGCCGATGTTACCACCAACGGTAAAAATAATCGTCCGATTTTCGTCCCGTCTACGGCCGGCATTTAATTACTTCTGTCCCTGCAGAGAGCTCCGCTATTATATTTGACATGAAAAAGTTGCAACAATGTATCTATTTGTATCCATTTCAGATACAGATGTTTTTATTCGGATACAAATAGATACATTGTTGCAACCGCAAGACTTTCATATTTAATAGCGGACTGGAATTCTTATTCTTATTCTTTTCTTCTTTCTTTTCTTCTTCTTTTTCCTCTTCTGTTTCTTCTTCTTCTGTTTCTTTTTCTTCTTCTTTTTCCTCTTCTGTTTCTTCTTCTTCTGTTTCTTCTTCTTCTGTTTCTTTTTCTTCTTCTTTTTCCTCTTCTGTTTCTTCTTCTTCTGTTTCATTTTCTTCTTCTTTTTCCTCTTCTGTTTCTGTTTCTTTTTCTTCTTCTTTTTCCTCTTCTGTTTCTTTTTCTTCTTCTTTTTCTCCTTTTTTTCTTCTTCCTCTTCTTTTTCTCCTTTTTTTCTTCTTCCTCTTCTTTTTCTCTTCTTCTTTTTCTTCTTCTTTTTTTTCTTTCTTCTTTTCTTTTCCTCTTTTTCCTCTTCTTTTCCTTCTTTTTCCTCTTCTTTTTCTTTTCTTTCTTCTTCTTTTTCTTTTCTTTCTTCTTCTTCTTCTTTTCTTTCTTCTTCTTCTTCTTTTCTTTTTCTCTTCTTCTTCTTCCTCTTCTTTTTCCTCTTCTTCTTCTTCTACTTCTTTTTCCTCTTCTTTTCTTCTTCTTCGTCTGCTTCTTCTTTTTCTTTTTCATCTTCTTCTTTTTCTTCTACTTCTTCTTCTGCTTTTTCTTTTCTTCTACTTCTTCTTCTGCTTTTTCTTTTCTTCTACTTCTTATTTTCTTCTTTTTCTTCTTCTGCTGTCTTCTTCTTTTTCTACTTCTTCTTTTCTTCTATTTCTTCTTCCTCTTCTGCTTTTTCTTTTTCTTCTACTCCTTCCTCTTCTGCTTTTTTCTTTTTTTCTTTTTTTTTTCTTCTACTTCTTCCTCTTCTGCTTTTTTCTTTTTTTTTCTTCTACTTTTTCTTCCAGGCCACGGCAGATTTTTTATCAGTAAAAAGATTGGCCGATTTGCCCATCATTGCCGGGAAAATTGGCCGATTGGCAAAATCGGACGATTTTTTTTTTCCCAACTTCACCGATAAAAAAAATGTGCCAAAGCCCCGAAAAACGGCCGACCAATTAACCCACTAACAGTGCGAAAATCGGTAGATTTTTTTTTTCGGACAATTTTCGACCCGTCTATGGTCTGCATTACACCCCCAGTCACATCAAGCCAGACTTTGAAATCGTGCGACTTACAGTTCCATAGTTAGTCTGGCCGAAAAAAGACAAAAGTCCATCCAGTTCAACCATAAAAAAAAAAAAGGTTATAATCCTACGCCCACCGTTGATCCAGAGGAAGGCGAAAAAACCCAGCAAAACATGATCCAATTTGCTCCTGCAGGGAAAACAATTCCTTCCTGATCCCCCGAGAGGCGATCCGATATTCCCTGGATCAACTTTACCTATAAATAAAGTTTTTATTATGAGTGTTTTTTTTTTTTTACAGGGAAAAGCTGGGCAGGACTGATAACGCTGCTCAAGGATCCATTGCCACAGCGCAGGAAGCCTTAAGATTCCTGGCAGGATCGGCAGGTTTTTTTTGTACCAATCAAGCAGCTATAAAAATCGCTTTCAATTATATTTTTAACAGACCAAAAAGGGGCAAATTAGAAAATGTCATTGTTGGGTATATATTTGTCACATTTTGGAAAAAAAAAAATCGCACAAATGCTTGAAGCCCAAATCTGGGTTAATTTTTTTTTTATGTCCTCTTGTTGGTTTTTCACTGCAATACCAATCCGTAGTCTAGAGCTGTCCTCTGCTATATTTATTTTCTGCCACAAGATGTCCTCAGTCATGTAGATTAAATGATGTCCAGGTGCTAAGTGGGGTGAGGTCCAGGTGCTGGGTGGTGCAAGGTCTAGGTGCTGGGTGGGGTGAGATCCAGGTTCGGTGTGAGGTCCAGGTGCTGGGTGGGGTGAGGTCCAGGTTCAGTGTGAGGTCCAGGTGCTGAGTGGGGTGAGGCCAAGGTTCGGTGTGAGGTCCAGGTGCTGGGTGGGGTGAGGTCCAGGTGCTGGGTGGGGTGAGGTCCAGGTGCTGGGTGGGGTGAGGCCAAGGTTCGGTGTGAGGTCCAGGTGCTGGGTGGGGTGAGGCCAAGGTTCGGTGTGAGGTCCAGGTGCTGGGTGGGGTGAGGTCCAGGTTTGGTGTGAGGTCCAGGTGCTGGGTGGGGTGAGGTTCGGTGTGAGGTCCAGGTGCTGGGTGGGGCGAGATCCAGGTGCTGGGTGGGGTGAGGTCCAGGTTCGGTGTGAGGTCCAGGTGCTGGGTGGGGTGAGGCCAAGGTTCGGTGTGAGGTCCAGGTGCTGAGTGGGGTGAGGCCAAGGTTCGGTGTGAGGTCCAGGTGCTGAGTGGGGTGAGGCCAAGGTTTGGGGTGAGGTCCAGGTGCTGAGTGGGGTGAGGCCAAGGTTCGGTGTGAGGTCCAGGTGCTGGGTGGGGTGAGGTCCAGGTTTGGTGTGAGGTCCAAGTGCTGGGTGGGGTGAGGTCGAGGTTCGATGTGAGGTCCAGGTGCTGGGTGGGGTGAGGTCCAGGTGCTGGGTGGGGTGAGGTCCAGGTGCTGAGTGGGGTGAGGTCAAGGTTCGGTGTGAGGTCTAAGGTGCTGGGTGGGGTGAGGTCCAGGTTTGATGTGAGGTCTAGGTGCTGGATGGGGTGAGGTCCAGGTGCTGAGTGGGGTGAGGTCAAGGTTCGGTGCGAGGTCCAGGTGCTAGGTGGGGTGCCAAATCAGATTATCCCTTTCCGGTGACAACTCTCCTGGGTAGGATGACACCACAAAGGGCGAGGAGGACACACGTCACGGCTTTGTCTCCAGCTTAGCAGACATTTTCCCGGAGGACGCCCGGTGCCATTGATGTCATTCTCTATGTAAAGCACCCAAACCTGACATTCTGCATAGCAATCCGGGAAGCGGCAGCTGTTCCAGAACCCGTCTGTCTGGTCTATAAATGGACGGGTGACAACCCAAGAGCCTTACCATTGTTGGCTGTCAACGGGAAATTATTTTTCTGAGGACACAGATGTGTTCATAGAGCAGCTGGAAAGATTGGTATCGGCAGCGGAGGGTGTGGGATGTTGGGTAAACCTCGAACCTTGTCCTGATTGGTCGAAGTCCGGCTCATGTAAAGCCATTCGTTTCATGTTTTGTCATCCACTCTTCTGTCTCACTGCCATCGGCCTTTCATCCACTTCCTGTCTACATGCACTATGGCGATGGCTGCATGACATTTCTCAGAGCGAGTTTGCTGATGGTGACAACATAGGACCGTTCCATTGGAAGCCCATGTGACAGGGTGACAACACGGGAGCGCCATTGAAATACAGCGACAGAGCGTTGTCACCTTATAACAGGAAGTGACCCTCGTGGCAGGATCACCAGGGTTTTTTATATAATAAAAGCCGCAGATTTAAAAAAAAAAAAAATTCACATTAACCTGTTAAGGGCACGCTTCCTCCAGGTGCCTTGAGCTCAGGGGACCGGCATGGCAGCCAGACCATTAGCATTTTCAGCTTGAGGCCAGCACTAGGGGACCAGCATGGCAGGCCAAGCTTTCAGCATTTTCAGATTGAAGCCAGCACATTAGCATTTTCAGTTTGAGGCCAGCACCAGGGGACCGGCATGGCAGCCAAGCTTTCAGCATTTTCAGATTGAAGCCAGAACCAGACCAGTGAGATAACCAGATCCAGCAGCATTTATAGAAGGAGGGCAGAACCCGGAGACAAGCATAGAAGCCAGGCCACTAGCATTTTTTAGAAGGAAGCCAGCAGTAGGGGGCCTAGTATGACAGCCAGGTACCCAGCATTTTCAGAATGAGGCCAGTACCTGCATGGCAGCCAATCTTCTGGCATTTAATGCAGCATTAGGGGGACCAGTATGACAGCCAGGCAATGAGTATTTTCAGATTGATTTCAGAACCACGGGACGGACATAAAAGCCAGGCCAATAGCATTTGTATAAGGAAGCCAGTAGTAGGGGCCCTACTGTGACAGACAGGTAACCAGCATTTTCAGAATGAGGACAGTACCAGGGGACCTGCATGACAGCAATACCTCCAGACAGAAGCCAGAGGAGTAGTATGACAGCCAGGCAACCTGCATTTCCCAAATCATTTCAATACAAAAGGCCCATTTTTTTTTTAACAAATATACTTTATTAATACATAAATTGATATCAACAGTGCGGCAGCCAGGCCGGCAGCATCTTCAGCACAGCACAGGCAGACCCCAGGCTTCCCTCTGTGTCCTCCAGCTGGAATTCCCCGCCTCTCTTTAGCCCAGAGAGGGCGGGCTCCGCCTTCGTCATCTCCCTCCCTGGTTACCGATTGGACGAGACTGGCCGGACCAGGAAGAAGCCGTCCAGCACCAGTCAGGGGGGCAGTGACCATGACGTCTTGACTCCTTCAAGGCTACGATTGGCGGAGGCGCGCTCCAGTCCAGCTCCGCCCGCCGCCGCCCATTGGCTGAGAGCGCCGCCAGTCAGAGCCAGGTGTTCTCCGCATTGTCAGGGAAGGCCCCGGTGCCGGCGATGTGCGGGGATCGGTGATCTCCGTCCGAGGAAAATGGGAGATGGCCGCCGCGGCCCGGATCGCGTTCTTCTGGGCGGCCGCCTTCGTGTTAGCACGGAGCTGCCGGAGCCTGGGGACGGAGGGATACCCGGAGGACGGGAACGTCACCCTGCCCGACTACAACACCTCCTCCGCCGCCGGCCTACCGATCATCCTACCCACCATCCTACCGACCCTCCGCTCCTCCGCCCCGCCGATCTCTAACGCCACCGACAATGGCACCGAGCCGGGACCCAGCGAACCACTGGCGGCCAGCATCCCGTACAGGGAGGGGGGGATTCCGGGAACCGAGAGCGGCCCGACCGCCGACACGACCACACATCAGCCGACCACCGAACCCACGACCGTCCCACCCACCGACCCCCCAACTCCGCCGCCGCCTGCCACCGACCGCACTGCAGGTGAGAAACCACCGGGCTGTATATCATTGTTCTCATTTTATTTTTATTTATGTATTTTTTTATTTTTATATCAAACAAACAGAAGGTTTTTATTTTTGGACAATTGTGTTGTTTTGTTATAAAAACACAAAAAAAAATGTTACCATATAGTGCTGAGAATGTGATGGAGACATGACATAGAGCTGAGAATGTGATGGAGACATGACATAGAGCTGAGAATGTGATGGAGACATGACCTAGAGCTGAGAATGTGATGGAGACATGACCTAGAGCTGAGAATGTGATGGAGACATGACCTAGAGCTGAGAATTGTGATGGAGACATGACATAGAGCTGAGAATTGTGATGGAGACATGACATAGAGCTGAGAATGTGATGGAGACATGACATAGAGCTGCCAGTGTAGGTGCAGGGACCAATCCATTTTTATTTTGTTATTCTTTTATATTTGTATTTTTTTTTTATATATATATAAACACAAATAAAAGGTTTTTTATTTTTGGACAATTGTTTTACAAAACATGTTGAATGTGATGAAGCCCCTATGCAGAGCCTTCTGACAGAACCATCAGTGTAGGTACAAAGACCATTTATTTATATATATATATATATATATATATATATATATATATATATCTTTAATTTTATCTTTGAAGGATTTTACTTTTTTTTTTTTTTTCTTCCATTTTGATGAAGCCCCTATGACAGAGCTGTCAGTGCAGGTACAAAGACGATTTTTTTTTTTTTTAATTTTCAATTATTCTTGTGTGTATATATATGTGTGTATATATGTATATATATGTATATATATTTTTTTATTTTTTTATTTTTTTTTCATTTTTATTAACAAAAAGTTCAAAACCTGTTACCACATAGCTCCGAGAATGTGATGAAGCACCTACGCTGAGCCATTTGACAGAACCATCAGTGTAGGTACAAAGACGATTATATTTTTATTTAAAAAAAAATATATATATATATATACATACACGCAGTGTCCTTATAACTGTATAACATAGAACTACCAGTGTAGGTACAAAGACTATTATATATATATATATTTTTTTCAATTATGTATTTTGTTCTTTTATATCTGTATTTATTTTATTTTATATTTTATTTATATTTTTTATTTTTCTCTTAAGGATTTTACTTTTCTTTTTTTTAAATAAATAAATAAATAAATAAATATATATATATATATATATATATATATATATATATATATATATATATATATATATATATATATATGTGTGTGTATATGTATATGTATGTATATATATGTATGTATATATATATATATGTTTTTATTTATATTTTTTTGTCTAAATTTTTTTTCTTTTAAAATTTTTCTTTTTAGGATTTTTCTTTAAAAAAAAGAAAGTGTGTGTGTGTTTTTATTTAAATTTTGTCTTTACATTTTTCTTTTTATTAAAAAATGTTATGGATTTTACTTTTTTCTTTTTTTATATATTAATATTTCTTTTTATTTATATTTTGTCTTTAAAATTTTATTTCTCTTAATTTTTCTTTTAAGGATTTTACTTTTTTTCTTTTTAAAAAAATATATATATATTTGTTTTTATTTATATTTTTTTGTATTTAAATTTTTATTTCTTTTAAAATTTTTCTTTTTAGGATTTTTCTTTTAAAAAAAAAAAAAAATATATATATATTTCTTTTTATTTATATTTTTTTGTCTTTACATTTTTATTTCTCTTAATTTTTCTTTTTCTTTTAAGGATTTTACTTTTTTTTTCTTTTTAAAAAAAAATATATATATTTGTTTTTATTTATATTTTTTTGCCTTTACATTTTTATTTCTCAATTTTTCTTTTAAGGATTTTACTTTTTTTCTTTTAAAAAAAAAAAATATATATATTTGTTTTTATTTATATTTTTTTGTCTTTAAATTTTTTATTTCTTTTAAAATTTTTTCTTTTATAGATTTAACTTTTTTTTTTTTTTTTTTTAATATATATCTGTTTTTATTTATTTTTTTTGTCTTTAAACTTTTCTTTTAAAAATTCTTTTATGGATTTTACTTTTTTCTTTAAAAAAAAAACAAAAAAACAACAACATATATATATATATATATATATATATATATATATATATATATATATATATATATATATATATATATATATATATAAAATTTGTTTTTAGATTTTTTTTTTTTTAATTTTTATTTCTTTTAAAATTCTTCTTTTAAGGATTTTACTTTTTTTTCTTTTTTTTAAAAAAAAAAAATATATATATATTTTTTTTTATTTTGTCTTTAAATTTTGTTTTTATTTCTATTTATTTTTCTTTTTAAGGATTTTTTATTTTTAAATATATCTATGTATAATACAGTATCTCCCAGAAGTGAGTCCACCCCTCACATTTGTGTCAATATTTGATTCTCTTTTCATGTGACAACACTGAAGAAACTACACTTTGCTACAATGTGACGTAGTCAGTGTACAGCTTGTATAACATGGAAATTTGCTGTCCCCTCAAAATAACTCAACACACAGCCATTCATGTCTAAGCCGCTGGCAACAAAAGTGAGTCCACCCCTAAGTGACAAGGTCCAAATTGGGCCCAATTAGCCATTTTCCCTCCCCGGTGTCATGTGATTCGTTAGTATTACAAGGTCTCAGGTGTGAATGGGGAGCAGGTGGGTTACATTTGGTGTTATTGCTCTCACTCTCTCATACTGGTCACTGGAAGTTCAACATGGCACCTCATGGCAAAGAACTCTCTGAGGATCTGAAAAAAAGAATTGTTGCTCTACATAAAGATGGCCGAGGCTATAAGAAGATTGCCGAGACCCTGAAACTGAGCTACAGCACGATGGTCAAGACCATACAGCGGTGTAACAGGACAGGTTCCCCTCAGAACAGGCCTCGCCATGGTCCACCAAAGAGGTTGAGTGCTTGTGCTCAGCGTCATATCCAGAGGTTGTCTTTGGGAAATAGACGTGAGTGCTGCCAGCATTGCTGCAGAGGTTGTAGGGGTGGGGGGGTCAGCCTGTCAGTGCTCAGACCATACGCCGCACACTGCATCACATTGGTCTGCATGGCTGTCGTCCCAGAAGGAAGCCTCTTCTAAAGATGATGACCAAGAAAGCCGCAAACAGTTTGCTGAAGACAAGCAGACTAAGGACATGGATTACTGGAACCACGTTCTGTGGTCTGATGACACCAAGATCACCTGATTTGTTCAGATGGTGTCAGGCGTGTGTGGCGGCAACCAGGTGAGGAGTACAAAGACAAGTGTGTCTTCCCTACAGTCAAGCATGGTGGTGGGAGTGTCATGGTCTGGGGCTGCATGAGTGCTGCCGGAACTGGGGGGCTACAGTTCATTGAGGGAACCATGAATGCCAACGTACTGAAGCAGAGCATGATCCCCTCCTTTCGGAGACTGGGCCGCAGGGCAGTATTCCAACATAACAACCCCCCAAACACACCTCCAAGACCACCACTGCTTTGCTAAAGAAGCTGAGGATAAAGGTGATGGACTGGCCAAGCATGTCTCCAGACCTGAACCCTACTGAGCATCTGTGGGCATCCTCAAACGGAAGGTGGAGGAGCACAAGGTCTCTAACATCCACCAGCTACATGATGACGTCATGGAGGAGTGGAAGAGGACTCCAGTGGCAACCTGTGAAGCTCTGGTGACCTCCATGACCAAGAGGGTTAAGGCAGTGCTGGAAAATAATGGCGGAGACACAAAATATTGACACTTTGGGCCCAACTTGGACCTTGTCACTTAGGGGGGGACTCACTTTTGTTGCCAGTGGTTTAGACATTAACCACTTCCAGTCCAAACACTTTCACCACCCCCCCTTCCAGTCCGGATGCTTTCACCCCCCCCCCTTCCAGTCCGGATGCTTTCACCCCCCCCCTTCCGGTCCGGATGCTTTCACCCCCCCCCCTTCCGGTCCGGATGCTTTCACCCCCCCCCCCTTCCGGTCCGGATGCTTTCACCCCCCCCCCTTCCGGTCCGGATGCTTTCACCCCCCCCCCCTTCCGGTCCGGATGCTTTCACCCCCCCCCCTTCCGGTCCGGATGCTTTCACCCCCCCCCCTTCCGGTCCGGATGCTTTCACCCCCCCCCCCTTCCGGTCCGGATGCTTTCACCCCCCCCCCTTCCGGTCCGGATGCTTTCACCCCCCCCCCCTTCCGGTCCGGATGCTTTCACCCCCCCCCCCTTCCGGTCCGGATGCTTTCACCCCCCCCCCCTTCCGGTCCGGATGCTTTCACCCCCCCCCCCTTCCGGTCCGGATGCTTTCACCCCCCCCCCCTTCCGGTCCGGATGCTTTCACCCCCCCCCCCTTCCGGTCCGGATGCTTTCACCCCCCCCCTTCCGGTCCGGATGCTTTCACCCACCCCCCCCCTTTCGGTCCGGATGCTTTCACCCCCCCCCCCTTCCGGTCCGGATGCTTTCACCCCCCCCCCCTTCCGGTCCGGATGCTTTCACCCACCCCCCTTCCTGTCCGGATGCTTTCACCCCCCCCCCCTTCCGGTCCGGACGCTTTCACCCCCCCTTCCGGTTCGAACGCTTTCACCCCCCCTTCCGGTTCGAACGCTTTCACCCACCCCCCCCCCCCCTTCCGGTCCGGACGCTTTCACCCCCCCCCCCTTCCGGTCCGGACGCTTTCACCCCCCCCCCCTTCCGGTCCGGACGCTTTCACCCCCCCCCCCTTCCGGTCCGGACGCTTTCACCCTCCCACTGGGATTTTTATTTTTTTTTTTCCTGTATAAATGAAAGTCCAAAAATTTAAAAAAGTGTTTCTTATAAAATTTTGCAAATAAATACTCTTTCTTCATACATCTTGGCTAAAATGTATTCAGTTATATTCTATTTAAAAAGAAAAATTAGTTTAGAACCTAAATTATAATTTTTCAAAATTTTTTTTTTTTTTGCACCGATTGCTTTTTCACCCATAAAGGCTATAAAAGCAATCGTTTCTCCTTCTCTCTGGCTGTATTCTTGCAGCCATTGAGAAATACTGAGTGAGCTGTGATTGGTCACAGCTTGTCACATGGTACAAGGCTGTTGTGAATGGCCCTGTACCATGTGACCTCTGTGATCATTCAGATTTCACACGTAGTAAGCAATGATGTCACAAGTGACATCTTGCTTACTACTCTGCATGTGATCACTGATTGGCCAATCGGTGATCACATGATCGGGACCTCGCACAGAAGTACCGTACAGCGGCCTCCCAGGAAGTGCGCACAGGCAATGGATGTGGGGGGATGTTTAGAAACATCCCGCATCGGCAGCGCTCCCATCCCGCCGTTTGTCGTCAATTGGCTCGACGGGAAGAGGTTAGTGTGTCCCCGTATAACATAGAAGTACCCGTGTAGGTGCCAAGACTATTTTATTCATTTTCTTCTTTTTTTTTCAATTTTTTTTATTTCGTTCTGTTATATTTTTCTTTCTCTGTTTATCTATATATATATATGTATTATATAATTTTGTTTTTTTTTTTAAGGATTTTACTTTTGTTTTTATTAACAAAAAGTCCAAAATATGTTACCACGTAGCACTGAGAATGTGATGGCGGCCCTGTTAGGATACGCAGTGCCCTTCTAACCATTAACATAGAAGTACCAGTTTTAGGTGCAAATATTTTATTTATTTTTATATATTTTCCATTATCTAATTTTTTTGTTTTTTAAATTCATTTTATTTTCTTTTATGTTTATTTTTATTTTTGGATTTGTTTTCATTTATTAACAAAAAATACAGAAGCATGTTACCTTGTAGCACTGAGAATGTGATGAAGCACCTGTTAGGCTATGCAGAGCCCATGTAACCATATAACACGGAAGTACCAGGTTAGGTGGCAAATACTATTTTATATATATATATATATATATATTTTTTTTTTTTCAGTTATTGATTTTATTTACTTTTTTTTTTTTATTGTCTTTTTATTTTTCTTTTTTTTCTTTTCTTTATATATTATTTAAATATATTTTTTTGTTTTCATTATTAACAAAACAAAAATAATTTTATTATTATACAGGATTTCTATAGCGCCAACAGTTTGCTCAGCGCTGTACAGTAGAAGTATAAAAGCGTGTTACCGCATCGCACCGAGAATGCCGTGAAGCTACGCAGATTCCATATAACTGTACAACAGAATTTCCAGTTTAGGTGCAAAGACTGTTGTTTTTTTTTTAAATTTTATTTATATCTCATTTGTATCTTCACTGCATTCCATGGAATTATAATCACCGGCACACCCGACACATTCCAGGTATGACTGGTGATAGAACGATTCCCGGATATTTCTAGGCGTGTCATCAGTATCATCCATTCATCAGTGTCCGCCAGATTCCTACTGTACACCTGTCAGGGATGTGCCAACAATGGTGGGAACCCCCTTATCCTATACATGAGGATTCCACAAATCTCTTTCCCCTCCTCCCCCCCCCCCCTCTTTCCCCTCCTCCCCCCCCTCTTTCCCTCCTCCCCCCCCCCCCTCTTTCCCCTCCTCCCCCCCCCCCCTCTTTCCCCTCCTCCCCCCCCCCTCTTTCCCCTCCTCCCCCCCCCTCTTTCCCCTCCTCCCCCCCCCTCTTTCCCCTCCTCCCCCCCCCTCTTCCCCCTCCTTCCCCCCCCTCTCCCCTCCTCCCCCCCCTCTTTCCCCTCCTCCCCCCCCCTCTTTCCCCTCCTCCCCCCCCCCTTTCCCCTCCCCCCCCCCCCCCCTTCCCCCCCCCCTCTCCTCCTCCCCCCCCCCTCTTTCCCCTCCTCCCCCCCCCCCTTTTCCCCTCCTCCCCCCCCCCTCTTTCCCCTCCTCCTCCCCCCCCTCTTTCCCCTCCTTCTCCCCCCCCCCTCTTTCTCTTCTCTTCTCTCCCCCCCCCCCCCCTCTTTCTCTTCTCTTCTCTCCCCCCCCCCTCTTTCTCTTCTCTCCCCCCCCCCTCTTTCTCTTCTCTTCCCCCCCCCTCTTTCTCTTCTCTTCCCCCCCCCTCTTTCTCTTCTCTTCCCCCCCCTCTTTCTCTTCTCTTCCCCC